>NW_027672699.1:0-235309 GCF_964165515.1 Mesoplodon bidens | reverse complement strand
AAATGGGTGTTGAATTTTGTCAAAAGCTTTTTCTGCATCTCTTGAGATGATCATATTGTTTTACTCCTTCAATTTGTTAATATGGTTTATCACAATGATTGATGTGCGTATATTGAAGAATCCTTGCATCCTGGGATAAACCCCACTTGATCGTGGTGTATGATCCTTTTAATGTGCTGCTGGATTCTGTTTGCTAGTATTTTGTTGAGGATTTTTTCATCTCTGTTCATCAATGATATTGGCCTGTAGTTTTCTATCAATGTGACATATTTGTCTGGTTTTGGTATCAGGGTGATGGTGGCCTTGTAGAATGAGTTTGGAAGTGTTGCTCCTTCTGCTACATTTTGGGAGAGCTTGAGAAGGAGACGTGTTAGCTCTTCTCTAAATGTTTGATAGAATTTGCCTGTGAAGCCATCTGGTCCTGGGCTTTTGTTTCTTGGAAGATTTTTAATCACAGTCTCAATTTCAGCACTTGTGATTGGTCTGTTTATATTTTCTATTCCTTCCTGGTTCGGTCTCGGAAGGTTATGCTTTTCTAATAATTTGTCCATTTCTTCCAGGTTGTCCATTTTATTGGCATAGAGTTGCTTGTAGTCATCTCTCATGATCCTTTGTATTTCTGCAGTGTCAGTTGTTACTTCTCCTTCTTCATTTCTAACTGTTGATTTGCATCTTCTCCCTTTTTTTCCTGATGAGTCTGACTAATGGTTTATCAATTTTGCTTCTCTTCTCAAAGAACCAGCTTTGAGTTTTATTGATCTTTGCTACTGTTTCCTTCACTTCTTTTTTGTTTATTTCTGATGTGATCTTAATGATTTCTTTCCTTTTGCTAACTTTGGGTCTTTTTTGTTTTTCTTTCTCTAATTGCTTTAGGTGTAAGGTTAGGTTGTTTATTTGAGATTTTTCCTGTTTCTTGAGGTAGGATTGTATTGCTATAAACTTCCCTCTTAGAACTGCAGTTGCTGCATCCCATAGGTTTTGGGTCATCATGTTTTCATTTCACATAACTGATGTGTCTTAGATGCTTAACATGAAAACAAATATTCTAAAATCAGCAGTGTCCTTTTGCTTTTTGTATCACTTCTATATTATATCATTATTTAAACAATACTGTAGCCAATTAATGTGCATAGGGAAAAATGAATCGACCATAAAGAAAGCTTAAGTTTTTCTATTATTTAATATCTTTTCATAGAAGGCAACTTGACAACTATTTTCTCTCAAGAAAATGACTTCCTATGGGTTCTCCCAGAATCAAACCCAGTCATAAACATTCCAGTTCAAATAGTTAATATGAGAAATGGAAGAAACTCCAATAGGAAAGTGAGATAGGGAAGAGAAGGCAAGCATTAAGTACTGTGTTATAGCCAGGTAATAGTGTGGAAAAGTGGAGGTAATCCACAGAGAAACTCTGGGAAACACAAGCTTCCAACTTGAAGGGCCAGGGAGCTGGGGCATTTAGATACCCACTCCCATCAGTCCTTGGTTGAGGACTGCTGCTGGGAAGCTATTAATTCCCCTCACTTCCTTCCTGCCATCTACACAGGCAGAGCAGACTTCAACAGCTTCAGAAGTTCCTGGGCTGGAAAATGCCAAATAATGGCAATTGAAAGTTTGCCACATGCACAAAATGGTAGGGTCTAAGAAATATAGGAGGGACATTGAACAAATTGCCAATAGCAGGCAACTGGCAAATGCAAATTCAGAGGGCTTCACAAGTCATCTTAGCAATTAGAATAGATAATAAGAAACCTCTCTCAACAAGAGCCTGAGATGCACTATTCTTAGCATTTGAATAATGAGTGCTGGTTTCCATTTATTAAACAGTTCTTATGTGCCAGGTACTGTACCAATGGCCCAACGTCCATGATCTCATTTAATGCCCACAACAATCTTATTAGTACATCACCAGTTTATAGATGAGGAAGCTGGACTCAGAGGCATTAAGTAATTTACTGAAGTAACAGACACCAGCCCAGGTCTCTCAGTTGCCAAAATATTTTCTCTTTCTGCCTCCCACTGTTTTCAGTGTCCCTAGATGGACAGATATATATTTTCTTTAGCTTGAGTATGTCATTAGCTCTGGAAATTCTATCTAAAAAACGTCACAGTCCGCCCCTTTCAGAGAAAGACCTGTGTCTTCATATCTTTGAAATTCCAGCCTGTGTACCAAACATGGAGAGACTTCCCACCTGGTGCCCCTGTCATCTCTGCCGCGTGGACTTTTACGAGAGGCTCTCACTTGGTGCTCTGCACCTGCCCCATGGTGGTTAGCACTTTCAAAGAGCTGCAGGCTCCAGGAATCACAAAACCACCTCTGCTTCTATGTCCTTTCCCACCTGATTTCCATTTGCTCTGCCTGGTCATGATGGGAAGTTTCTTTTTTTGTAGCATCATTCCAGTCTGACTTTTCTTTCACCTCTTCACAGTCCACATTCCATCAAGTGGCAATTTTATTCTACGATCACCAGTTAGAACTTTCAAATAGATTTTCAAAGAATATCTGACTGTTAGAACTTCAAATAGCTCAAATATAACCATTTTCTTCAATAAACCTAAATTCTAATCTCTTTTAAATAGTATTTTGAGCAAAATAATAATTCATACTCACTTGTATTAGTCCCTTTTCACTCCTGCGTCTCCAAGTCATTCTTAAAACCTTCAAACTTTAAGTCCTCTAACGCTACCACAGCACACTTTTAATTACTGGTATCAAAAGAAAGGGACTATCATAGGGGAAAAGCCTTCTATGTTATTTTACCAGCTTAATTTCTACACCAAAGCTTTCAAGTAATCAACAAAAAGAAGAAATGCGAATCCAAATAAGCCACAAACTAGGAAGACAGTCCAAGAATGAACAATGAAGGTCAAATCCAAGTACAACAAACCCCATGGAGAATACTGATGTTTTGCTGCAGTGACATTTCATGGTTAATTGGTGGTTTGTTAAAGATTACATTTCCAAGATCAAAAAGAATAATGATAAAACACACTCAGAAATGGAAAGCAAGGGCTCTATAAACAGTAGCTGTTTGGAAATTATAAATGGTACTAAATGACTAATGAGGAAGATAGAGAGCTTACCAATTCTCAGGGAATTTTGTAACTTTCAAACCACAGACTGTTGTGGGCAGGATTTGATCAAAGGTCGCTAGAGTACACTTTCATCCTCATGAGGTTGGGGTCAGGAAGAGGAGAAGGTAAAGAGGACCAGGAGCTATAAGGCTGTGACTTGGAAAGGCCTTTTGCAGTCATCTACTTCCAGCATCCTGCCCCAGAATTCCTCAAATTCCATGTTTTCCCATAAGCTGTTATTTCCATCCAGGTGTTACATGTACCAGACCCCTTTTCTACAGCAATGGCCCTTTCAGGTCTTGAGGGAATTTTAAATAATACAAAGAAAAATCTGCCTTGCAGAATCTTAGGAGATTTCACTGATTTCACATTGCTCTTAATGGAACGAAGGCATGGCATCATCTGCCTAGCCTCATATAAAAAAGGAGGAAAAAACCAAAAAACATTCATTGCCCCATTGAATCTGGTGCCCTACATAGTCCCATGTGTGACACTGGTCCCACACAGAAAAATTTGAGCTTACTGTCCACGCTGATGCTCAGTTAAACCCACCCTATACACAGTCACCTAAGTGGCTTTTCTAGGACACAGTCTGATGGAGGCACTCCTCTGCCTTCACCTTCAATGAATCCCCATTGATTACAGAACAAAGTCTAAATGACAGAGCCATGGCTCTCGTTCCAGCCATATCTCCTATCAACCCCCTTTCTCAGAGTTCATGCCCCAGCCATGCTGAAGAACATACAATATTCTCTTTATCTTAAGGATTTTGTACAGAGTGGTCCCTCTGCCTGAAACTTCCTTCCTTCCTTCCATCTTTGCCTGGGAAGGTCCTGGAAAATTGCTACTCACCCTGCTGATCTCCACTATCACTTTGTTCAAGAAGTCCCTCTGGGTCTCCCATTCCCTACCTCCACAACTGGACTTAGTTAAATTTACCCTCCTGTTTACACCCACAAACACCTACTTCCTCTATCAAATGACTTATTTCCTATGTTGTAATTACCTACTTCTTTATCAGTCTCTCTGACTGACCTATACACTCCTTAAAGACCGAGAAGTTGTTTCCTTCACTATCGTATCACAAAACCTAACAGACTAACTGACACATGATAGTAACTCAGGAAATACGTGTTGGATGAATGAATGAATGAATGAATGAACGAATGAACAACACACTAACCAGCTGTATGAGCTCAATCTCTAGTCCATCCCTCTGTCTCTTACCTGCAACCTAAAACAATCCCAGTACTTCTGGTTGTCTTCCTTGGTCCTGGAGCATTTGTGAAATTGCAACATCATTCCCATGCCAGACAACTCCACTTCCAATAATTTGTTGTCCTTGTCTATAGTAACACCAGTTACCTAAATTTGGCCCATCTACTCCAACCACATCCCAAATCCTCTGAGCCAGGTGCAGCAGCTTCCTTTCACAATGCTAGGAACCACCACAAAACAGATGATAATCCCTTTGCACATTTCAAGGAGCAGCACCAAGGGAACAGTACCTGGGAAAGGCCATTGACAGCTCAGACTATCCAGGGCATTTCTAGAACCTCGGCACTGCTCTCGCTCTAGGAATGAAGGTCCAAAAAGCATGTCAGAGAATGTTCATAATTGTAAACAAGCTCCACCTTTGAAACACAATCTACATAGAACCAAATATACAAGCCTGCACAATGGATGAAGCCAACGTCTCCTCCATGATTGCCCTTCTGACAACCTTATTGTCTCCTCAACCATAAAAGGTGAACTTCAAACTCACGACCTTGCCTTGTCACCAGAAACATCCAAGCTTGGATCAGTCTTTCCAAGACCAGATATTTGCTCTGTGAGCTACTAGAGACTTGTCACATACACAGAAGTAGAACAGGATTATTTCTATCTACCTGGGGACCTGGAGTCTTTCACATTGCTCCTGTTAAAACTCTCACAACAGCAAAACTTTACCTACAAAGGGTTCAAGCTATGACACTCCCAATTTTCACAAACCTCATCTCCTGTGAGTCAAATGCAGCCAATTCCAGGAATTGGAGACATGGTTGTGAGGATGAAACTGACTTTGGGGCTCCCCTTGGATATGGTCTTCCAGACTTACCAAAAGGCCATTAAGAGGAAGGTTTACCCCACCTCAGGGAAACCCGAGGCAGTACTTGCAGTCAAGGGCTGGCCATGGCTTCTGAGCTACATCCAAAAAGAATTTCATACTGTACCTGGATCTGCTGGAGCCATTTCTGACTGTCCGAGAGCCAGCATGTACCGTTCCTGAAGTGCCTCCATTGTGGATCATCAGTAGGGCTGTCACCTTTACTAAATAAAAATACAGGATACCCAGTTAAACTTGAACTTCCCATGAATAGTAAGTCATCACTTTTAGTATAAGTAGATCCTATGTAGTATTTGGGGCATACTTATCTTAAAAATGTACTCGTTGTTTTTCTGACATTCACATTTAACTGAACAGCCTATATTTTACCTGTCAACCCTACTCATCAGAAATGATGGAGGCTTATAGAGATCCAAGAGATGCCTCAGAGCATCCTCAGCTTTGATTTCTATGTCCTGGACAGTGAGCCCGAGCTTCCCACTCCCATTAATTGCCTGGAATGGCATATATTCTCCATTTTAGAGTCTTTTCTACATGTCATTGTAATTATCTTCCTTATTTTAAAGAGATGTATATTTTTTTCCAAACTTAATGGCTCATCCAAAAGTATTTGGAAGTTCATTCGACAAGGGAAAAAACAACATGATTCTGACAAGCGAAGGAAACCACCTGGTGCTTACTAAAGAAGTATTAGGGAGATTGAAAAAGCCAAACTTAATAAGCAATTCTCTCCAAGGGTATTTTCAGAGCTTGATACCCTCCCACACCCTGAAAATATTATTACATCAAGAATGTAGAACCTGCTAACCAAATGTAAGGCTCCCATATGATTCTATCAAACTGAGGATGCTTCTTCACTAAGCAGTGAGCACACATGCTGCCCCAGGGACCTTGGCAGTTGCAACACAGAGCTCTTCCCTTTGGAATGGAAACAGCAAGCTTTCCTGTGGTCTTCACACTGGCCCCCAAAATACTACAGTCCCAATACTTGTCAACTTTAAGTATTTTTCTACATATCTCCATTTTTCTGTTACTATTTGGACTACATCCTAGACTTGACATTACATAAATTGCATTCAAGAAGCTACTTTTAAAAGTTGGTAGGAAACCTTAAATCTATAGCTTGCAGTCCCTGCCTTACTTTCATCCAGGTGCATAAGGGTTTTCAAAAGTAGTCAGGTTAGTTACCCCGTATCACAGTCCCACGCTTGTGTCACAGATATGAAAATGGAACATGATATTTAAGGTTTTAGTTGCCAAATCATCAAGCTTCCCAGACAGAGGCAATAGAGCAAAATGATTACAGAGGCATGGATTTTGATTTGCTCCAGTGTCTTGGGCAAGTCACTTGGCCTCTGTATTTATTTGTACTTATCTGCACTTATCTGTCACTTGGGGGTTATAATTGTACCTAGTCCATGGGTATGTTGTACAAATTAACTGTAAAGTAGTTAGAAGAAACCGACACAGAGTAAGCACTCCACAGACATTGGCTATTAGCTATTGGAAATATTTCTCCATGAAACAGATGACTTTATCAGTGGATGACTCGGTGGGAGACAGTGAATCACAGAATCACAGCATGTTGAAAGTGACCTAGTTCACACTCTTATGTGAAAAAAAGAAAAGTGTGCATGTGTAGAAAATGTCTCAAAGTTTACATAACAAATAGTTCATCATGTTAACTTGGAGGATTAGAATAAATCAGGAAAGGAGGAAAGAATAACTTGAGTGTAATTCAATTTCTACATCATTTGTGTTTCTACACTGAGACTCTGAATACACTGGAGGTGCAAATTTTTTTTAACGTGGCGGGATAAAGGTTCTCAAGTTTTCCTGATACATCCGTATTATTATTTCAGAATTGCTGGCATTTCTTGCCATCTTCGGATCTACACCCATTGGAGTCAGGGGGCCATTCTGGATGGAGGAGATAATAGAGCAGAAGTGAAGTGAGAAAAAAGGAGAGAAAAGATTTTCTCTTTTCTCTTCAAAGAGGAAAGGTCTTTGGAATGGGAACAACTCACAACCAAACTTTGGGGAAAGGATGTGATGGAAAATGAGATAAACATCCTACCCCTGTGATGAGAAGGATTCCCTGGGCTGGATGGAGGGAGGTCACAGGTGGCTGGACAAGGAAACCAACTAGGGAGAAACACACACAAGTGCAGAGCAAACACCCTGAGGCCACTCAGCCTGACTCCATGCAAACATGTGTCCAGCAGCCAGCCCTTCACCTGTGGCTCCCCAGCAAGACAGGTACCTCGGGGGTGCCAACTCATTCTGAGTCCATTACGCCTGGCCATTCATAAACCGCTGAGTAAACTGTCAATGTTTATGAGGAAATTGGGGAAGGAGATTGAAAGGTTACTTAAACGGAAAAAAAAAGAAGTTCAGGAAGGCAGGATGGTAGAGAGACAAGAAAAAGACCTTAAAAGATAGAAAGGATTTGCCAAAGAAGAGAAAGAAAAAGAAATGATTCCGAATGGCTTAACCTGCAGCTAGGAAGTTAAGGAAGATTATTGATGGGTGAAGACTATGGAATAAAGTGAATAAAAGTTTTCAGAAGTTGCTGAGACTATGGTAAGAAGCATGATTATCCAATTATGAATTGGCTGCAATGGCATTCTAGGGGGACACTAGGAAGGGGAAGCAAATGTTCCTGAGATGACAGTGGCAGGTGGAAAGTTGTTTCAGGGGAAGATCAGTCTTGCAGAGGGTGTGTCAGAGGAGGGCAAGTGTGAGCAAGCAAGGAAATACTAAGTGTATACGGTTCCTTCACTGAGTGCACCCAGCCCCGTGGTCAGCCTTGAGAACAAGCAGGACTTCAGGTACTGGAGCTACATTTCAGTCATCAAGACTTGAGAAGACACCCTTAACTCAGGTCTTCTCTTCAAACTCCATCTTTCCTTCTTGACCTTCATTTGGCCTCTTCCCTTACCCTCAAGCTGTGGACTGAGGCCACAGAGCAAGATGGGTCACTAGTGTCCTCCATCCCCTGGCGACTGTGGTTCACATCAGTGGAGTACCAAAGGCAATAACCAAGTAACAGACACAAGAGTGTATGAAGAAGAAGAGATTCTGATAAGGCTTTCTGTGACAGTGTGGGCCAAGTCGGCTCTATATGGCTGGTATCACCTGAATTATGAGCAGCCTTAGGGGAGAAGTTCTCAGAAGGCAGAGCCTGGCTCTCTAGAGGCTCTGCGTGCTCACAGCCCACTCCAAGACCTCAGTTACACCTTCGGCCCCCAATATCTCTCCCTCTGCCTGCTCAGAGTTTTTGAAGGCTTCTTTCCTCCACATTTCTCTTGAGCGGTGGAGGAGGAAGATGAGCTTCAGGCCAGCTCAGACTCCCCTGGGATCCCAGCAGGATGCCTATCATTAACCTCCCACCTTCTAGGAAGCTCCTAAGATCTTCACATTTGGGGCAGTTTTCATTTCAGCTGTGCTTCAAATTGCTGGCTGGAGACGGCCTGTTGGAAGGTGGCTAAAAGCAAGTAGCAATCCTTCGGGCAGCCTGGCCCTTCTCGACTGTCAGACATCTTCAGGGATATTCTAGGAAATGTTGTTTGTTCTAGAGAAGGGAGGGAAACAATCCAATTGTCCAATAATGCTTGAATGGAAAATAAATGATGCTATATGCATGTGATGAAATAATATCAAGCAGTCAAAAATCAAAGACCTAGATCTATATGGATTCACGTGGATAAATCTTGAAAACATAATATTGATTGAAAGAAAATAAGATCAAGAATGTTAGATTGTGATAACAGGTATGTAAGTATTTAAATATTTAAATCAATTCAACATATTGCTTCTATATATATAGATGCAAGAAAATAAACTTTATCCAAAGAACACATTATTTACATTTCATATGCTCATTTATCTAGGAGACCCAAAAGAACCCACAGATAAACTAGCAGGAACTAATAAGACGGTTCAACAAGGCACACACATACAAGATCAATAAATTTTAAAAGTCAATCAGGCTCCTCTACACTGGCGATAACAAATTAGAAACTGTAAAAGAAAATAAGAAAAAAAGAAGATCTAAAAATTGTCACAAGAGCCATATAAATTATTTAGAGCTAAGCATACGTAGAAGGCAATATAACTAACAAACTGAGTACGAACAGTTAAACTCCACCCAACCCAAGGTTAGGAAAAGACTGTTGTTACTTTATGAGAACAGACCCTCTTCTTAAGTGGCAGATCAGTAAGTGAGAGTGAATCAAAGAAACACAGCATTTGAAAAGTCAGCTAGTCCAAGCCTCTTGATGGCACATACAGAAGCTGAAGCCCAGATAGGTTGAGTTACTTGGTAAAGGGCCCAACGTCCTGACTCAAGGACTAGCATTTTTCACTCATTCGTAAGACACAATCAAATGCAGTACCTTGGAAAGAGATGGGAAAAAAATGAAGAAATCAATTATATAGTTCCTCATCTTTAAGTACAGAAATAGCTGTGACAAAATTACACGTATTGAGGGAAAATTGAAGTGCAGAGTTTAAAATGTCAATAATCCACAGGGAAACTGGAGACCACTGAAAATATTCATATTAAATCTCTCTAGAAAAGACATGAAAAGATCTCCACTCAAAATGTGAATTTTATAATAGACATGGTATGATACAATTTATAATAGATATGGTATGAACCTTTCCCTTTCACGGGAAAGGTTCAGCTGGGAGAAAGGAAATGTTCTTGAAAATGGGGCCTGTGCTATTGCAGACACTGTGCTCAACCTAGGTCCACGGAATGCTCTGATGTCATCACTGAGGTCACAGAATTCCACTGTGCGCCTGGCAACCTTGCAAACATAACAGCCCTGGTGAGCACTAGGCAGTACTGCTGGTTCACTAAGTGGTACAAGTCTTTCAGCCATTTAGGAGACTTGACTATTTTTATTTGTATTGAATCATTTCAACGGATTGCCCAAGAGCCAACAAGGGCCAACCTGTAGGGAAGAGGAGGAGTTGGACATCTCTTGAGGCATCTTCTAAGGGAGACTTCTAGTTGGTACCATGAAACGGCGACAAAAGAGGAAACATCTGGAAAATGAAGAGTCCCAGGAAACTGCCGAGAACGGAGGAGGTATGTGGGGGGCAACTTGCTGGGGCACATGGGTTTCTGCCAAACTAAACCTTCTCTAGGATGGGGGGGACTGAGAACGTGTCACCTGTGAAGCAGGGAGCGAGAGACCTTGTCTCACTGACGCTGCCGTATCCATCCGGAGGGTCCCTGTGGTGTGAGACGGCACAGAACGGCCAGATGCCCCCTGGGAGATGGGAGGTCAGCTCCGCTGGTCTGAGGACTCTCTCCTGGGGCTGCCGGGCCTGGAGCTTTGTCGGACTCACAGCAGGCTGCATCCTGCTTGCACAGACCTAGAGATGCAGCTTTTCTCAGTCCCCGATTTCTCTCTTATTCTCTTGGATCTTTCCCTGGGGTCATGAGGTGGGGGATGTGAAGGATGCAAGGATGCTGAGAGAGACCCATGAGTTGCTTGGCCTCTTTTACCAAAGTGGAAAGAGAAGCCCCATGAGTTGAAGGCCCTGTTGAAAAGTATCTTGACAAGTGGAATGCAGTTCGAAAGAAGATTGTTTGTCTAGGGATGGTGTCATATTGAAAGCAAGGAGGTTTTATTCCTTCAACAGGAAGAATTGCCCAAAGGAGATCAAGGGAAAGGAAGGGTTTTCCAGAGACTGAGACCACGTGGGCGGGAGCGAGAAATGTCCTCAGGGTCCTGCGGGGAGCTCTGAGAGCCACGGGCCACGGGGTGCCTGCGTGCATTAAATGTAGGCGAGTAGCTTGCCCTGGGAGAGGCGTGGTCACCCCAGAGTTCCAGCTAGACGTCTCTGCCCCAGATTAGAACCCAGTAGCTCCTACCGGGCCCAGGACCCTGGAGACTGTAGGGTGGGCCCTGCCAATGGAGGTCTAGACAGCAGGCAGATTTTCAGGCAGTGGCTGGGACAGGCTGGGGAAGGCAATGACTGCCCCTGACCATTCAGAATATTTTGCTCTATGTTCCTGTGTGTGTGTGTGTGACTGTGTGTGCGTGTGTGTGCGTGGTAGTGCAGAGATGAGCAGGATGAATGGGGGTAGAGTGCTTATCAGGTATAAAGTCTGCGTGGTAAAGTTCTTGTCACCCTGCCTGGACCTGGCTGACATTCAGTGTACGTAAGAGTGTATACAGAATTCTTGTTAGGGGTGTTTTATGAGACAGTAACTCATACACCCATGTACACTCTGATACAGCAAAAATATCACACACCCCACATATAACTTCCTTAGTAAACCACACACAGCACATGGAGGTATATACACGCATCCCTCCTATACTACGTTCTCATACAACCCATCTGTACCACAATCCTGTCCTCCAACACCAAACGCTGGAGATGAGATATGCATATAGACACACACACTATATATATAGGACACACAAACACACACTATATATATATATGTATCTCCTCAACTCTCGCACAAACACAGCTAACTTCAGCCATCGCTAAATACCTCTATAAGAACCAGTCACGTGTCATACACACCACACTTATAACACATTCTTGAGTAATGCCAGACCCGCTTTGTACAAACCACAGTAAACCACAGTGTCACTAACCCATGTCAGGGTTGCCAGAGAAAATATGGGCTATCCAGTTCAATTTGAATTCCAGATAAACAACAAGTAATTTTTCAGTATCAGTATGTCCCAAATATGGTATGGGCCATACTTACACTAAAAGTAAGTAAGACCAAATACTGCATGGGAACACTTACACTAAAAAATTATTCTGGGTTTATCTGAAACTGAAATTTAACTGGGTGCTCTGTATTTTTCTTTGCTTAGTCTGGTAACCCTTATATACTTACCACCAGCTCAGGTATTATATATTTATTGTATTTTGGTTTAGTCTGTGTCTTCCACTACTAGAATGTGCAGCGTTACCAAAGACTACAACAATGGAAGAGTGCCAGATACACAGGAGTAGCTGCTTACTGAATCTTGGTGAACGAATGAATGAACACACACCATAAATACAAGCCACACCATGTAATGAGGAAAAGTTACATGTCCCAGAATTCCTGACTTGTGAACAGAAACCATGCACACAAAGGCCACAGACACAGATAAGACACATCTGCACCGTGCTCCCCATGCCAACCCCACACTTACCACAGACTTAACTGATACACATCACTCACTCACTCTTCCCACATACTCACAGTCACCACCGAGGCCTACATTTCCAACAAGACAGTGACAGAGTAAGTACTGATTGGAATTAAATACTGGAGGATCCACTGGGAACCACACTCTCAACTGTGTGTATTCACTGCACCTGACACGTGTCACACACTCAGTAAATATTTGTGGACAGAGGACTGATGAACCCACCCTGAGCCTTTCATTCCTCCCTCAGGAATCTCGAAGTCACAAGAGGATCCCCCTCGGCTTGGATCCACTGTGGTGGCCCAAGGCTGCAGCCCAGGGCCAGGGGAGGTCTCCTCTGCCCCTAAACACTTCTCCTGTGCTTCTTCTCCGCGCAAGCTCATGTACGCCGGTAAGGGCGCGGGGCTCCTCAGGTGAGGGGTTGCTTGGCTGTGAGGCAGGAGGCACACAGATCCCAGGGAGGCTGAGAGGAAACCCAGGGTCATCAGAGGTGATGAGGGCTCTGTGGAGGAGCCTGGGCGGGATGGCTGAGCTGTTACGAGGGCGTGTATCCCAGCTGAGTCAGGGGTGGGGGGCGGGTGTGAATCCTGGTACTACCATGGTGGGGAAGTCAAGGAGCAGGGGCCGGAAAGGTCTGGACTTGAGGTGGAGGGAAGAGGGACCAGATTAAGCATCTTCAGAGAAAAATGTAGGGTTTCTCTTTGCCTTTGCTTCCAGAGAAGGACAGAGTTCTGCATCATACACCTCCAGCTTGAGAGCAGCACCATCCAGCTCAGGTCCACACAGCTCACACACACATGCGCCCTCCAGGCACAGCCCTTCTCCGTGCACACATGAACCCCAAGCACGTGATCCACAGTACTCTCCTCCTGCACCACAGCCCCATTCCACAAGGAATGCACCACCGATATTCCCAAACTCACACTCCTCGTCATACACGCATCCATACGCTTCCCTCACATACCACAGTCCTCACCACTGTACTCCACACCCGTGTATACAGACACCGCTCCAGTATCCCCCAACACGCAGATGAAAAGCCCACAGATGACACCAGATACACCACTGCCTCCTACGGCCAACAGACACCAAGCTCACGACATAGCTACGTCATGCAAATGTCCCTCTCTCGTCTACCACACCTGCTCCCTCAGCTTCCGGCAGGGCCCATGCATGTTATTATGATTTTAATTTCCTTTTTCAGGAATCCGGAGATCACATCGAGACACTGCCCAGCCTACCGCACCCCTAGCCCAGGTTCAGGAAAAAGGGGAGACCGCTCCCCCATCACACTGTGTCTCCTCCTCACCCTCTTCACCCTGTAAGAACGATCTGCACCCAGACAAACAGGAAAGGGGCATGAAAATATACTACATGCAGGTACAAGTGAACAAGGGTGTCGCTGTCTCCTGGAAGACAAAGAAACCCTTGGAGTTGCCTGAAAAGCAGCTGAGGATAGAAGAAGTGACCCTTCCTGAGGATGCGTGCGCAGTAGGCACTTACCCCTATGATGTGTCCACCGAAAACCTCCTGTCTGACAGTGAGCCCACTGGGGAGGACAAAGAGTATGAGGAAAGGGCAGCGCCAGGCAGCCCATCAGGGTCACCTGCCGTCGAGGAGAGACCCAGGGCCAAGACACCGGAGTGGATGGTGACCATGGAGACCGGCTTCAGGTGCATGGCCTGCTGCCGGGTCTTCCCCACCTTGGAGATCCTCCAGCAGCACGTGAAGTTTGGCATCCTGGAGGGCTTCAGCTGCCGTGTCTTTCATCTCACCATGGCCCAGCTGATGGGCAATGTGGAATCCGAGATCACCCCGAGGAGGAGGACGAGGAGGACGAGGAGGACGAGGAGGACGAGGAGGACGAGGAAGAGAAGGTAGAAGGCCCCAGCCCGAAGAGACCCCGCAGGCAGGCTCTTTTCTCTCTTTTGAGTTCCACACAGCAACTGAGATTCATGGGACAGAAGATCCTGGAGACGGTGTGGCCGTGGAAGAGGTAAGGCTTGAGGCTGGCAGTCTTCTGAGCCTATGTCACGAGGGCCCAGAGGAGTCTAAGGGAAGGGGCCGCACACATGTGCTGGTTGACCTAATGGCTCTGCAGTTGCATCAAATGGGACACACCCAGCACTAACAAAGGCATTGAGCTCTGTTGACGTAAACAAGAAGGTGGAGCCTTTTCCTAGGAGTTTTCTCAGGGTCTGCACGACGGACCTCAACTCTTAGAGGACGTACTGCCAGCAGCGCCTTCTCGGCAGAGCGAGCCAGGAGTGGTCTCCAGAGAGGACAGGGGCCCTGGCAGGACCAGACCTTTGAGGTCTGAGAGCCTTGGGCCTGAGCCGAGATCTCACCCGGACCACTGGACCTAGCCTTCTGTGACAAAGGGGAATATGAAAGAGAGTCACGTGGAAATGAGGTCCCCCGAGATATGGAAATGTTCCAGAACCTTCGTTGCGTGGTAGTTGATCTGGAGCCAAGCTCACTGTGGTGTGTGTGGCTCTGAGCATTAAGGCAACGCTGGAGGGTAACCCTGACCAGCAGAGCTTGGAGTGCTTCTTGTCTCTTCCTGTTCTACCTCAGTTGTTTTATCCCTTCCAGGGAGAAGAAAGCACCCTCGGGATAGTTGGTAGTAAACCAGGGTATATCCTCCCTCAAGGGGACCCGGCCTGCCCTTCATTCAAGATGCTCTGGAAATGGGAACTGACTCATGTTATCCAATTGGCTGAGGGAGCACAACTCCCATGTTGATTCCGGTCAGACATGTTCATCAGACCTAGAGCTTTTCTCCTGATTCAAATCAAGTAGGGTATTAGTAGAGTTCCCATTTATTTCAGCCCTAGAGATAGCACATGAGCAAATAAAAAATCTTTGTGTATCAAAGCATTCTAATGAGCCCTTTCATTTTGCTGTTCATTGTGAAAAACTCGCTCACTTTATCTCTGCCAATGAAGTGTTTCCACTTGACCAATGATGCCCCACGATCCCATTAGCCTCACTGAATTTAGGGAGCCCATTATGATGACATCATTTCCCTCTCATTCTTGGCCTGCAGAGAAGAGCAGCTACAGAGCATTCCAAGACTGCTAACGCTCCCCTCACCAATACGTTTCTTAAACCTCTGGCAAAGGAAGTGTCCTCTGAGCCCTCCCAGGGCACATAGGGGGTTTGGGTGAGCAGATCTTATGTGATAAATCCACTCCAGTGGTCTGGCATTCCTATGCCTTTGTAAACCTTCTACAGTGGTGGTTCTCAGCTGGGGACACTTTTGGTCCCCCCTCCCAGGAAATATGTGGCAGTGTCTTGAGACTTTTATTTTATTTTATTTTTTTTTTGTGGTACGCGGGCCTCTCACTGTTGTGGCCTCTCCCGTTGTGGAGCACAAGCTCCAGACGCACAGGCTCAGTGGCCGTGGCTCACGGGCCTAGCCGCTCCACGGCATGTGGGATCTTCCCGGGCCCTGGCACGAACCCATGTCCCCTGCATCGGCAGGCGGACTCTCAACCACTGCGCCACCAGGGAAGCCCCTTGAGACTTTTTTCTTTAAGGAGCTGTGTTATGAATGAGCCCCACGTGGCTGGTGCACACGGATGTATCAAGGCACTTTTTTTTTTTTTTTTTTTGGTACGCGGGCCTCTCACTGTTGTGGCCTCTCCCGTTGCGGAGCACAGGCTCCGGACGCGCAGGCTCAGCGGCCATGGCTCACGGGCCCAGCTGCCCCGCGGCATGTGGGGTCTTCCCGGACCGGGGCACAAACCCGTGTCCCCTGCATCGGCAGGCGGACTCTCAATCACTGCGCCACCAGGGAGGCCCTCAAGGCACTTTTTATTGTTACAACTAGGGTGGCAGGGAAGAGTATGTGCCACTGGCCCATCTTACATTGCACAGGACAGCTCCCAACAACAAAGAGCTATCCAGTTCAAAATGTCAGTCATGCCAACGTCAAGAAATTTTGCTACAACATACTTAGAAAGTCCTGGCATTTTGACTTTAGCATACGCTAACTTTGGGTACAGGTTTCAGTCATTTGAGCAAACTGCTGAAGGCATTCCCAGGTAGCCAAGCTAACACGCTGAGTCTGGAATGGGTGTTGAATGCACTCGTATCAACAAATCCAGCCTAACCCAATATTACATTACTCCCACCTGCTTCAATACCTACAAACTCCACACACATTATTTCTCAGGTTTCTATTGATATAAGTTATAAAATTCCGTATTTTAGCAGATAGCGTCTCCTCATGGTCATCCTTTATACCCGGTGGGTACCCACCCCTTCCCTGCTCCCGTCCCCATTTCAAGGACTCTAGTCTGATTACTAGGTCTGGAAAAACGAGAGGTAGTGGAGGCAAGTCTTGAGGATCCACAGACCCCTGCAAGGAAACTACCTCAGAGTAGAGGCAGACTTCCTTCTAATAGCACAGCAGGCTCAACTAAGAGGTCACAGGTCAGAGGTCACAGGCCTCAGCTTTGTTGGAATCTGCCCATATATTTCCACCTCAAATTTCCAGGATTCTACTCCTTCCCACTGATGCCCTATGACATAAGAGAATCTACAAGGTTGTGAATCAATGTGTTGTCATTCAGCCACTGACTGAATTTGACTTTGGATCCCCTTAAAAAAATAAACAAATAAAAAGGAAGGAAAGAAAGATAGAAATGCTGATTATAACAAGTCCCCCAAAGTGTTGCTATGTAGCCAAGCTCAAAGCTAAGACAGAAAATCCCCAACGGTAAAAACAGATTTCGAGCTCAAGCTATCAACTGGGACTTGAAACTGAAGGCCCTACAAAGGCCAATGGAACTGGATACAAAGCTAAAGATTTAGTCTTTAGCATAGATGGGAGTCAAGGTTAGAGGAAGCCACGCACTGGGAGTGAGTTGTGAACTACTCAACACTAAGAATGGAAGAGCAGCTCTTTCATTGAATGTGAAGAAAGAAACAGGTAGTCCCTAGTTGCTACCACTGTCTTTGAACCAAACTAAAGAACAAGGTCAACCAGAAGGGCAGATATGAGAATCAAAAAGGAAACCTCTCTGGAATCCTCACTGAACCAAGTCTAAGTTCTGCTCTACTTGTGGTCTTTCACTTACAGAGACAAACCTTTTGGGCTTACCACAGGGATCAACAGACTTTTTCTCTGAAGGGCCAGAAAGTAAATATTTTAGGTTTTGTGGGCCATCAGTGCTCGTCACAACCACTGAACACTGTCAGCACAATGGGAAACACTCAAAGATGGTAAATAAATGGATGGGCCAATAAAGAGCTTTTATGTTCCAATAAAGCTTTAAAGGCAACGAGCCAGGTTGGGCTCACAGGAGGTAGTTTTCCAGCCCTTGACTTAACTCACTAAACTACAAATTACCTTGAGAGTTGGTGGTTTGATATCTACCAAACCAAACCAAACAAGAAAGCCCTAGGATTTCTGACATCTAATGCAATGCAATTTGAGGTAGCATGGACTTTACATACACATGTGAAGGTGTGGTCTAGGAAACCAATCTTGGAAACCTGCCTCTCACATTAAATACATCTTTTGCTGAGTAAAGCCCTTTAACCAAGTAAGTGTTAAACATCAGTGAAATGACCAAGAAGTAGGAAATGGTATGCAAACCTCCTCCTTAACAACTTGTTCCCATCATTCTAGGTTTCTTCCCTATGCACATTTTTCCTTAGGGAATCGTTGATAAATTTTACCTCTAAAACTTACCTATTTCCACTCTCTATCTTCAGGATTTGCCCAATCACTGTTACTTTGTAAACAATTTAAAAAAGTTTTTTTGGGGGGTAAATTCCTTTTTTCCCACAGCTAATGGTTCTCTGTGTCATAGTGTCTGGAACGACCCAGCTACTTCTCCAGTCAGACCAAGCACTTGAAAGGACAAGCCGGTACCCCGAGCTATCCATCCATTCACCCAGTAAGGAAGCCTGATGAGGAGAACTAGGATGTGTAAATTTCTACTGTTGGAATTAAAACAGAATATTCTGGGCTGCACGGATTTATCCTAAACTTCAAATGCATTAATTATAAATAGACCGTTACACTGACTAATATTCTGTCTCTTTGAATAACCATATACATTTTTTCTTTTTTATAACTGATTTCTACAGGTCTATTCCTTAATTTTGGCCATATATATGTATACCTCATGATGATAGGATTTCTTGCTGTGAGGGATTAATATGTTCTTAGTAATTTTTAATATTATATTTTACATTATTTTACCACCTATGTTACTATAAAAATAACAGTATTTTACTGGGAAATTGATGCTCAATGAAAAATTTAAAATATGGAAGTTAAATGTGGAAAAAATCCCTGAAAATCTTGCCACTGTTTACATAAGGGTGAATATCCCTTTACAGATGATAGGATGCATTAACACACACACATACATGTTTGATAAAGGTATGTGATGTACCTACCTAAAATACATTAAACTGTTACATGCTTCTGTCATTAAGTTTAAGCCATCATTTTAACAGACCTGTTATTACATAAGTATCTTAAAATATAAAGACATTCCTATTGAATATTTCACTTTTACAAAATTTAGTAACATTGACATGCTACTCACCTTTTCTACTTGAATTTCCTAATTATAAGGTCCTATTCTGTGATTTCTATATCAAAGGGACGCACGTTCTATGTTTTGATATGTACTCAGCAACTTCACTTTGAAAATCAATTTTTCAATCCACCGCTAGGAAAAAGTGTGCAAGTCAGTCATTGAATAAATATGTTTGATGAAATTACCAAATTTCAACAAATAATTTTTTTCTTTTTATCTCAGGCCAGAGAGGAGTAAGGAGATAGAGAACTTGACAAAAGTAATCTACTTCACACAGCCTCTTTTCTCTACTTAAGAAGTCCTGATGAAAGTAATGCTAAAACCCTTGGGAGACAATCACATCAAAACCTAGACGGAAATGTGGTGAATAAGAAACCAACGATCAGTTCATTTACTAAGAAATGTTTGTCCTCTGTCACTGTCATTAGTAACTCTTTCTGACACTTAAACCTCTGCCTTGACGTTCTTGAAAAAAGGGTCAACAGTATGCTTTCTGTATTGCAAGATGAACAATCCATTTTCAGTAAGTCTATACTGTCACAAAAGATAACCAAATTTGTACTGTATAAGGTTCACAGAATATTAGATAGACAAAGTCCAAGATAAGATCCAACTTGAAGCGAGGCTGGGGGGAGACAAATGGAGCTCATCATAACAGGACGATGCCACATTAATATTACAAATTGCAATACTGAGTGGTTTTCTAACACTTCAAATTTTTGTCTCCCTGAATTACTTTTAAGGCCAGATTTAGGTTAACTCCTCTGAATACAAATTTTTATGAAATTTTGGAGGGGATTGCAACATAATTTTCAAAAAGTTTTTCCTCATTCATTAACTGAACAAATATCGAGCACCTACAAAGTAGCTGACAATGTTCAGACTGTAGATTCAGAACAAACGTCGCTGCATTCGTGGAATTTACGTTGTAATGGGCATAAATTTTGGCATGTTCATCATACTTTTGTACAAGGCCTGCTAAAACTCACACTAAGGCTTCTCCCCTAATATTTAATAGAGGTCAAAGTTCAAACTTACTACACCACTTACCAGAGTTCTCTGCCGTGTGGCCTCCTGACTACTGGGACATGTTGAGCTATGGCTGAAACACCGACTTTAATGAAACAAATGATTTTTTTTTTCTTCTGAACTTGATGACTGGAAGAATTCACATGACACCTGAGTTGTTTCTGTCTCTGTTTTCATCATTCTATGGAACTTTTTTCGTGTGTGGGCTCTCTGATGGTCTTACCACTCCTATCACTTTTATAGGATTTATCAGCAGCATGGATTCTGTGATGAACTGTCAGATTGGAGCGCCAACTGAAGCTCTTCCCACAGGTCTCACACGTGTAAGGCTTCTCCCCCGTGTGCACTCGTTGATGGGACTGTAGCTGTGAAGGCCGACTGAAGACCTTACTGCATCTGTCACATCTGTACGGCTTCTCTCCAGTGCGGACGCTCTGATGAAGCTGAAGACTTGAGGCCTGACTGAAGTGCTTCCCACACTCCCCACACTTACATGGTTTCTCTCCTGTGTGGACCCTCTGATGCATGTCGAGGTTCAGGCTCCGCTTGAAGCCCTTCCCACACTCCTCACATTTGTATGGCTTTTCTCCAGTGTGGACTTTTTGATGGGCTTGAAGGTGTGAACTCCGACCAAAGCTCTTCCCACACTCTTCACAGTTGAATGGTTTTTCTCTGCTGTGGACTCTCTCATGGGCCAGAAGATTTGAGGCCTGCCTGAAGACTTTCCCACACTCCTCACAATTATACGGTTTCTCTCCGGTGTGGATTCTGCAATGAATTTTAAGATCTGCTCTACGACTGAATCCCTTCCCACACTCTTCACATTTGTATGGTTTCTCACCGGTATGGATCAGCTGGTGGATCTGAAGTCGTGAACTCTGATTGAAGCCCTGCCCACACTCCTCACACTTGTAAGGTTTCTCTACACTGTGGGCCTTCTGATGGATTTGAAGATATGAACTCTGACTGAAGCCCTTCCCACATACCTCACATTTATAGGGCTTCTCCCCTGGGTGGACAACCAGATGAACTTGATAATGGGAGTTCCTCCTGAAGCTCTTCCCACACTCATTACATTTGTATGGTTTCTCTCCTGTATGGACTCTTTGATGTGCCTGAAGGTTTGAACTCAGAGTAAAGCCTTTACCACACACATTACATATGTATGATTTCTCTCCAGTGTGGACTCCCTGATGGGCCTCAAGACTTGAAGGCCGACTAAAGCCTTTCCCACATTCCTCACATTTGTAGGGCTTTTCTCCTGTGTGGACCCTCTGATGAATGTATAGATTTGAGCTACAAATGAAGCCCTTCCCACACTCCTCACATTTGTACGGTTTCTCTCCCGTATGGACTCTCTGATGGGACTGAAGGTGTGAATTCCGACTGAAGCTCTTATCACATGTGTCACATTTGAATGGTTTCTCCCCAGTGTGGACTCTCTGATGGTCCTGAAGGTGAGAGGCCTGACTGAAGGCCCTCCCACACTCCTCACAATTATAAGGTTTCTCTCCCGTGTGGACTTTACAATGAATAGTAAGTGCTGACCTACGACTGAAGCCTTTCCCACATTCCCCACATTTGAATGGTTTCTCTACAGTGTGGACTTTCTGAGGAGTCTGCAGCTGTGAGCTCTGACTGAACCCCTTGCCACACTCATCACACTCACTGTGTTTTCCTCCCACGTGAACTCTCTGATGAATATGAAGAACCGAGCTGTAACGGAAGCCTTTTCCACACTCACTGCACATGAGACTTCTCTTTTGAGTGTAATTGCTGGTGAAGATCAAAGGTGGAGAGATCGGTGAAGGTTTCTTTACATTCATCACACTGGTAAGGATTTTGTCCTGTGTGAATCATAGTATTCTGATCCAGTGTTGAAACCCTCGTGCTATCTTTTCTATAATCGCTGTAGCCGTAAGATTTTTGACCCTTGTGTACTCCATGAGCATCAAGGTGATGTGAAATCCAACTGATGGTGTCAACATCCTCTTTACACTGACACAGTTTATTTTTCATGGAAATTTGCTGGTGTCTATTCTGATAATTCTGGGACTCAGCCAATGAAGTTTTCCTCCAAGAATCCTGGGCTCTCAAAGTTGCAAACCTTGGATTTCCAGTACTACTGGGATCACCTGCTTTATCATTTAATATACGGTTCTCATCTTCAGAAATTTGAATAGAGTCCTGCCCCAATCTGGCAGGGGGAATCACCTTGTTTGTGGAACTGACAACTATTTATCATGGAGTCTTGGCATCTGGTTAAGTCATTTGCAATCTGTTGCCAGATTTGCCAGCAGGAAAGCTCTTCACGTGATCCTCTGTCTTGAACGGCCCTCAACTCACTTTGATTGTTTTCTTCTATATGGACAGAGAATTCAGAGATGTGGACACGTGAAAGCTTTGTTCAAAGATTCAAGATTTTACACTTAAGACACAGTATGAGACTTTAATGAACCTCAGGATGGTTCAGCTGATCTTTCGCACGACAAATGAAGTTCTCTGGTTTATATACTAACAGAAACCAAGAGATGGTCTGTTAAACTCCCAAATACTTAGCATTAATGAAACCCATTTAAAACCAAATGACTACTCTGACATACTATTTAAATCATCTTTCAAAAATTACATGTCATTCCTACCATAACACAGTATCAATAAAGACAAGCATTTTGCTGTGCTCACAGCTTTAACAGTGCCTAGCAGTTAGTCAGGGCTCAAGAAATGCATGCACAGGTGAACTCAGTTTGATTTCTAGGATTCTCTACAATTCTGAATCCCAGGTTAAGTTTGAACCAAGTCAGAGAAGCGAAACAGCTTTTACACGTCAGGTATCAGATACAGGAAAAGGACTGGAAAGTACAGTTTTGCTTAAGTTGAAAGGCTGCACCCGAGGCGGCAGCACACCAAGGGGGTTAGTGCTGAGGAGGATATGAAAGGTGCTAAAAACCGGGACTTCCCCGGTGGCACAGTGGTTAATGATCTGCCTGCCAGTGCAGGGGACACAGGTTCGAGCCCCGGTCCGGAAAGATCCCACATGCCGCAGAGCAACTGAGCC
Source organism: Mesoplodon bidens (assembly GCF_964165515.1). NCBI lineage: Eukaryota > Metazoa > Chordata > Mammalia > Artiodactyla > Ziphiidae > Mesoplodon > Mesoplodon bidens. Next base: position 212,293 of record NW_027672699.1, on the reverse strand, counting down.
CGTGAGCCACAACTACTGAGCCCACGTGCCACAACTACTGAAGCCCGCGTTCCTAGAGACCGTGCTCTGAAACAAGAGAAGCCACTGCAATGAGAAGCCTGCGCACCACGACGAAGAGCTGCTCCCACTCACCACAACTAGAGAAAAGCCCATATGCAGCAACGAAGACCCAATGCAACCAAAAATTAATTAATTTTAAAAAAGGGTCTAAGAATCAGTGGGGTTAAAAAAAAGCATGAAGACCTATGCACTGGATCCTTCTGAGGCATTTGTGCTGCCTAATATGTTCCTCCACTCCCCCTGCCAAGCAGGAGTCAAAATGTAGAGGCTAGGGAAGAATGCTGTCTCTTTAAAAACAGCATGGAAAATTTTTGGACACAGATACATTGGTCTTTAACAAGAATGAGTTCCAAAGTGAAGAATGGGGTTTATGAGTGAGCTGGGAATAACTTCCATAGCCTGTGATAAGTGTTGAGAAGAAACAGACTAGAAACTATTAAAGAATGATCAAAGCACCCAAGGTGACATTATCTAAAATGCCTTCTACAAGATACATACAAATGCACACACACACACACAAAATGTTTGTAGAGCTAACAAAGATCGATTTCTTATTAGTGAGGTGGGCTTTGGAGGAGGCAAATGGGACGCAGCGGGGCAAATCTTTTAAGGGAAAGGCTAACTCACCAGCTGCCTGTTTTCTGAGACCTGTTCTCCCCTGGTATAAGGGATAAGGAAACAGAAATTTCTTTCCTTCTATGGGAGGGTTACCTAAGAAGTAGACATAAGAATCCTCATTCAAAACAGTATTTCCTCCCCAAATGAATTTGCTCTGCTACTAAGAGCTCAAGGAAAGTCACAGGGAAAGCATTTTACTCAGTTTGGTTATAATTACAGGTTCTATACATATTTTTTGTGCAAGTTGATGAGGGCCAACTTGTACAGAAAGGCAAACACACACATACACACATCATGGGCACCTGAGAAGTTAGAATTAGGCTAGGAATTCATTTGAAGACAAAAAAACATTTAGCAATATCCCTTATTCACTCGGATTTGTTCACCGCCTACTAGCTATTTTCATGGAAGGCTAATTTCTCTATCCATTAACTCATTCGTTTATTCAAGAAATATTTAAGAGTTCCTGTCATGTACCAAGACTATGCTAAGCACTGAGGCTAGTGAGCAATAAACATATAACAGACCAAATTCCTCCTGCACTCCTGGATTACCCTCCAGTGGAAGAAAGAGAGGCGAGAAACAGGTGAACAAAATGTACATGAGTGAAACGCTTAGAGACAAAACAAGGCAGGGCAGAGAGAGTAAGAAAGAGAGGACTGTATTTCCCATAGGGTGGTCAGAGGACAGCCACCTCCTCATCTTTAAGGTGACTGACTGAAAGAAGTAGAGGCCTAAAAGATTACAGGTGAAAGAGCATTCCAGGCAGAGAGAAGGACAAGGAAAAGGCTCTGTGGCAGAAGCATCCTTTGCAGGTCTGGAAAAGATAGGGTAAGAGGGAGGAGAGGTGGTGTATTCAGGGAGGTGGTGGAGAACGAACAGCAGCCCACAGAAGGCTCTAGAAGCCACTTTAAGTGGTTTTTATTCTAAGTAAAAGAAGCCACAAGAGAATTTTGAAACAAGAACATAACCTGACTTAAAGTTACAAAAGATCACTTTGCCACCTAAAGAACAAACTGTGGGAGGAGAAGGGTGGCAACAGGTGACCAGTACAAAGACTATGCAATAATCCTGGAAAGAGATTTCCAACTGGGACCAGGTGATGGACAGCACAGGGCTGGTGAGAAGCAAAACAGATAGACAGCTAACCACAGGAACTCACGACTGCTTGGTTCTCACCTAAATTTCTATCTGCGTTGCTGAATTCATCAACCAAAGCCTCTCTTCTCTTTCTATATGTTTTGTATCTCGTTTGAAGAATGAGAACATGCAAAGTCACAAGTTAACATGAACGGGCTAGAGCGAAAGTTTACTAGAAATTTGAGTTCCAACTGCATATTCAAGGTATTGAAAGCTGTGTTTTTCAAACTTTGTATCACGACCCACTGAAGAAACAGCATTTATTTCACAACCTAGATACACAGGTAGAAAAGTATACATTACTAAAACGAAGCTTGAATGACCTATATCTAACCAATGTCTCTTTTCATGAAATCTGTTCCCACTGGCTCTCACACCACTCATGCCATCGCCCAGAGTTTCTGCTGCAATGTGTTGTACTCTTCCTAAGAAACTCTGATATTTTCTATACTTTTTTATTTCATTAAAAAATCACACGTAGGGCTCAATAAATTGGCTTTATGATCCACTAATGGCAGGGAGGGAAATCTGAAAAAGAATACACAAGGTACAGCAAGATACTGTCGATTTACAGTTCTTTTACAGAATAATTGAAAAGGACCTGAAACACACTGTTTGGAAAGACCAGAGGCATCCTCTCGTGTCCCACAGGAATTGCAAAAGTCTGGTCCCCAAACTCAGGGAACCACCTCAAGAGGCCCAAAGCCTTGAAACACCAAGGTCACAAAGACACTCGCAGAGAAAGGCTGTCCTCACCCACTGAGACCAGGTTCCGGAAGTTTTCCACCATCACATCCTGGTACAGCTTCCTCTGGGCCGAGTCCAGCAGCCCCAGCTCCTCCTCTGTGAAGGCCACGGCCACGTCCTTGAAGGTCACCGCCTCCTACGACAAACACCACCACCTCAATCTTATACCCAGTGGCCAGTGGAAGAGGGGCAGCCCCGAGGAGACGAGGAGGATGGGAAGTTGCTCCGGCTCCTGTGAGGTGTGCAGACTTCCCAGCACCCCCTCCTTCCATCCTGCCAATGCCACACACTGACTTTCCTCAGCCTCACCGGACGTGCAGCTATGAAAGAGAAAGCTTTGTGTATTTACCTGGGGCTCTCAGACAACTCATAAGTAAACTCCCTAGAATTCTAACCCCTGGATCCTGAACTAAAAAGCTTTCACTGTTTAATTATTATTGCCAAGTGCCCCAGAAACAGTTACCAATTCAGTCCTGGCAGTATTTGATGGCACCTGCTTTCTCATTGAGGTGGGAACCAGCTGAGAAGGAGTGTTATCTGTGGAAACTAACCAAAAGGCCATGCCAGGTCTCTGAATGAAAACTCTCTCTTTCCCCGTTTCTGTCTTTCGCTTGAATGCAATACTCTGACTCCAGACCCTTGGTTTTCTGGGTGAGTCTGAGTTGGTTCCTCCTTTTTTCACAACCCCTATTCTTTATATTTAAAACAAAGATGAAACCAAGCACCTCTTTATACAATTGTTCTGAGCTGTCTATGCAGTGACAAGTGCTTTAAGTACCACTGGACTTTTTAAACTAAGGTCATGTATTACTCTGATTAGAAAAAAATAGAAGATGGAAAAAGAAACAAACCAGTAAATAAAATACACAAAGGGTCTGACTCAAGCATGGGGAAGACTGAATCTAACTCTGGTCGTGAGAAAACTTCTAACCATACATTATTTTTTCTGCGTGAAGCAGCAGTTTGATCCTGCTGTGCTCTGCCGTATTTGGATATTCTACCAAAAAACATCCAAGGCACCACATGGAAAACATACCTCTTAAATTCTGAATACCTAAACCTACTATGTTAAGGGCAAAAAGGGGCAATATTCTTCAGAACAGATATTTTGAGAACAAGGTTAAATCAGGAACACTGTCACTGTAGTGCTCCGAAAACAGGAGAAGTCTTTCAACTCAATGTCTGTGAATAAAGAATAGTTTAAAAAATAGGTGCAGGGCTTCCCTGGTGGCGCAGTGGTCGAGAGTCCGCCTGCCGATGCAGGGGACACGGGTTCGTGCCCCGGTCCGGGAAGATCCCACATGCCGCAGAGCAGCTGGGCCCGTGAGCCGTGGCCGCTGAGCCTGCGCCTCCGGAGCCTGTGCCCCGCAACGGGAGAGGCCACAACAGTGAGAGGCCCGCATACCGGGAAAAAAAAAAAAAAATAGGTGCCTAAGTTTGCAGGAACATGATAAAGCAATTAAAAGTGAATGTTAGCTAGTATTAAATGAAAAAAACAATTTAAAACTGTATCTATGTTATAAATACAAATACACATCCATGAATACATATGATGAAGAGATTACAGAAATATAAAAGCAGCTAATTTGTAAGCAGGTAAGCAGTAGACTGGAAGATGTCCTTCATTTCCCTTAATTTTTCTTTTACTTGTAAAATAAAAAAATGATGAAATAAAACAAAAATTAAAACCGAAACCAATTAAATTTAACAGGAATTTTAAAAAAAGCACACATGGCACACTCAGGTCCTCATATGCTTAGACTCTCCTTGAAAGAGAAAACCCATATGGAACTATACCCAATATTTCGTAATAACCTATAAGGGAAAAGAATCTGAAAATATATGTATATATATGTATAACTGAATCACTTTGCTGTACACCTGAAATTAATACATTGTAAATCAACTATACTCCAATCAAAAAAAAAAAAGAAAAAGAAAAAAAAAAGAGGAAAACCTGTGTCCAACCTGAGTACAAAAGTGGCGTTTTTAACAGCAAGAAAGGCAAGCTCTACTCACCTGGAATGTGCTCATTTTCTCTCTCCTTCTGGGGCAGTGCAGAGTCCTAGCAAGACAGACAGGGAAAGAAGAAGTCAAACTGGAAACTGGTTTAAAGAAAAAGAAGTCACTAACCCACGTGGTGCTCATTGTGAATTACCAAGGCTCCCAGTCCTCGGGGTGGCTACAGCTGATTATGCTTGATGAGCAGAGCCCCACGCAGATACCAGATGCCCCCGTGAACCCCCTCAGTGGCTGTGTGAGGAATGACCTGCCCATTCATACACAGTGGCCCCCTCACAGTGTGCCTGCAGCTTCCACAGGGGTCATTCTTATTCTGGGTATGGTGTAAACAGAGACCATGTAAGTCAGAGTAGGTTTTGGAGTCAATAGGCATGGGCTCTGATCAGGCTACGCCATTCACTAGCAGTGTCACCCTGGGCAAATTATGCACATCCCTTCGCCTCAGTTCTGTCCTCTGCCAGTAGGGGAGAACACGGGCATCCACCTCGTGAGATCGTCATAAGGTAGGAAGCTCTGAGAACACCACTGTCAGGGTTTCTTATTTCTTAGCAACTGCGGTAAAGCAGATGATATTTTAGTTAGAAATTATCCTTAGAGATGTGATTTCTACCAACAGAAGACTGTCAGACATGTGGAGGTCATACGTTGTTGCCCTGTTATGTGAGAGTCTTTAGACTTCTGAAAATCTCTGCTTGTCTTCCTAAAGATTTTGTGACTGCAACAATAATATTTAAATTGACATGGACAACTTTTTACAAAAGGTATAAAAATACGTTAAGTTTCTTTTTAGACAGGAAGTACCCTTTTGACAATTATGCACAGAGGTAAAGAGAACTAATAAAAGCCAGGATTCTGCAACAACAATAAAAAATAGTTTGACAGTCCATACCTAATTCAAATGAAAAAAGACAGGAATCTGAATTGTAATTATATCATCATAAATATAGGAAAGTTTAAGAAATAAATGGGAGACTTCCCTGGTGGTGCAGTGGATAAGACTCCACATTCCCAATGCAGGGGGCCCGGGTTCGATCTAGTACAAAAGATGGCAATGATTCCACTCCCCAAAGCTTGGGAGAGAGACATCTTCACAACTTCTAACGACCTCCATTTTGACTCTACACTTGCTAGCTGTCTTCTGCTCAATTCAGGATTCTGAAAGGGGCCCTGACAGTTGACAATAATTAGTGGGGGAATAAAATCATTGGACTAAGTAGGGCTTTGGTGAATCCAGCTCAGTTTTATCTGTGACATCCAGCAGGGTCAATTTCCTCGGCCTCAGTTTCCAGAAAAGACCCTCTCTTGAGCTTCTCGAATTTTCACGTGCATGTGAATTACTGCGGGATCTTGTTGGAATGCAGCCTCCTGGGCCCCCTACGCAGAAATTATAAATCAGAAGGTCTCGAATGGGGCTCAAGGCTGGGCATTTCTATCCAAGTGATGCCAGTGCCGCTGGTTTGTGGACCACAATTTGAGTAGCACTGCAGTGGAACATCAGTCCCACAAAAAACAGCCTCCACTACACAGAAACATACACAAAGAGTAACCAGACAAAAAGGCACTAAAACATTAACAACTGCTATCTTTACATCCTAAAGTTATAGATAATTAAAATTTTTCTTTATGTATATATCTGCATTTTTCCATAATGATTATGCTGCTTCTATGATATACATATTATTTGAAATAAAATAAATGACCCAGTTGAGAAAACTATCTTAAAAACTCATAAAATAGCCTAAACCTTGCTCTCAAGGTCCCCACAATTAAGTCCCAACCTACTTTCATGATATGATTCTAGCCAGTACCCTATGCTCAAAGAGAATATACCAAAGGGATTAGCAAACTCAGCTGCTGGACTCAAACTGCCTGGGTCCCAACCCCAGCTCTGCCTCCTACCATCGGGGTGAGGATGGGCCAACAGGGTTGTGTTCCCTGCCCCCAGCTCCTCAGCCTTAAAGTAGAGAAAACAGCAGTACCAATTCACAGAGCCACTGCCTGATGGAAATGTGGTCATGTGCATAAAGCTTTTAGAATGGAAATTAGTGACCAAGGCTCAGTTATCATCGTTACCCATGTCCCATACGTTCTACAATTTATAGGAATATCTTAAGTAGAAGAATGCCAAGTCCTACTCACGTGGGGCTCTGTTGCCTCTTCCTCCGTGCAGTGCTTTTTGAGAAGCCAGGGCTGGGGAAGGAAAGGAGACTGTGAAATACCAGGGCTGTTGTTTCCATCCCCACTAATTCATACCGCACCCCCTTCCGCCCCCGTACCAGCTAGAAGTCCTCTCCTTCCAAAACAGGCCAGGAGTCCAGGACAATTCAGCTTCCTGGGCTCACAGAATCCCGCTGCGAAATGGGTGCCTCCCGAATTAGCGTAGTATTAATACCAACAACGTATCAGGCAGTTGTAGACCTTTTACTTGTGCTATCTCGTTTCTTCTCACAACACTATGTTAACAAGGCATTCCTTTCTCCCCCCTTTTACCGAACAGCAACGGAGGCACAGAGGAGTTAAGCAACTCACCCAGTGTGACGCCGTATGAAGCGGTAGGGCTAGCTCATAGGTGGGGGACGGGGTCAGGTTAGGGGTGAAGAAAACCGGGGAGACCCTCAAACCCCAGGAGGCACGACCTGAGCCCACCCCATCCCGGGTACGTTACCAAACGCAAAGAAGCTCCGCCCGCGGGACGTACATCACCACTCCAGGCCCTCAAACCTCCGCTTTTAGCCGCCCCTCCTCTTTCTCCCCAAATGAAAGGTCTGCAAACGTTGGCCCCAGGCGCATGTCGGGGAAGCTTGAATGGGTCGTGAAGAGCGGACCTGAAACACCGCCATCACGCAAAACATGGCTGCTACGTGTCCTCCTGGGGCGGAAGTGCCTGCGACTAACCCGGAACTCCTGGACCACATTTCCCAGAATTCCGCGGGCAAACCTTTACAGCGAGGCGTTACTGTAGCTGCAGTATATGGGACTACACGAGTTTACGAGCTCTGGACTACATGTCCCAGAATGCAAGGGTGGGTGCGGGGGTGTCTACCGGCACCAGCTCTGGACTACATGTTTTCACTCTGGTTTTCACTTTCCGGAATCCCTGAGAAGGTCTCGGGCAGTCTTGCCGTTCTACTGTGTAGGCTTCAGAAGAGTGTAGATTCTGTTCATTGAAAGGCGTACAAACTCAGTAGAATTTTGGACGTCTTCAAGAGGCTAAGCGACATAAAAGCATTACCAGCCACGAAGGCTTCCTGGTAAACCCCAAAGAGTTTCACCATTGGAATAAGGGGAGAAGGAAACTGGGCTTTCTTTGGCAGGGACTGAAGCCAAACGCCAAAACACCTCATTCCCTGAGATTGTGTAAAGGTGAACGTGTTTTGTTAGCATCTTACAACCCGTGCAGAAGCAAGGGAAAATCCTTTCTAGAGACAGACATCAACATCCTAGGTCTCGAGTTATTTCTGTAATTATAAAATCTGTGACATTGCTATTTGACCAAGTGAACTTTAAGGGGAAGGAAAAAGCATTACTTGACATACGGAGGGACACTTCACAGTCATAAAAGTTTCCAATTATCAGAAACTAATAACTTCAGCTGATACTTTATAAAGCAAAAATTGACAGAACCATGAAGAGAAACATTCAAATTCATAATTGGATCTGGAGATTTGAACACATACATAGAGGGAAATGTTGAGCCTTAAAAGCATATATTAAAGTAGAAAGGGGGGCTTCCCTGGTGGCGCAGTGGTTGAGAGTCCGCCTGCCGATGCAGGGGACACGGGTTCGTGCCCTGGTCCGGGAAGATCCCACATGCCGCAGAGCGGCTGGGCCCGTGAGCCATGGCCGCTGAGCCTGCGCGTCCGGAGCCTGTGCTCCGCAACGGGAGAGGCCACAACAGTGAGAGGCCCGCGTACAGCAAGGAAAACAAAAACAAAACAAAACAAAAAAAAACAAAGTAAAAAGGAAGTTGAAAATTGATTCAGAAAACATCCATTTCAGGAAGTTAATAAATGAATAATAAAACTGAAGAAGGCAGATGGAAAAATATAAGATCAGATTAATGAAATACAAAATAAAGTAGATCCCACACACACCCACAAAACAGAAATTAAAGAAAAAAACAAAACAAACAAAAAAAGATCATCCATAGTATAAACAAAGATTTTTTCAAAAATTTGTTCCAAATTCTTTCAGGAAAATATCCTCCAAGAACTATTCCTGACTTAAGCCAACATAGCACACAGGATTTCTTTCCACTACAAGTAAAGTGAAATCTTGGATATAGCATGATGAAATACGGTAACATGATTAAGTTTTATTTATTCACCTCCTGTTCCCTATGGCACCCTCCACTCCCTTCTCTACCCCGTAAGCTACCATTCTAATTTGTTTGATGTGTTTTCTTTTGGGTGTGTTCTTGTGCACAATGTGCACTTGTGTATATTTTCAATTCATATAAATAATATTGTGTCATAAAATTCATTCTGGTGTTTATTTCCTTCATTCAGGAGTATATTTTTAAGATTCACCCATCCGGGCTTCCCTGGTGGCACAGTGGTTGAGAGTCTGCCTGCCGATGCAGGGGACGCGGGTTCATGCCCCAGTCTGGGAAAATCCCACGTGCCGCGGAGCGGCTGGGCCCGTGAGCCATGGCTGCTGAGCCTGCACGTCCGGAGCCTGTGCTCCGCAGCGGGAGAGGCCACAACAGTGAGAGGCCCACGTACCGCAGAAAAACAAACAAACAAAAAAAAACATTCACCCATCTATCTAATTTGTTTCATAGAGTTCCATTTTCTGCACCCACATTTTACCTGTACTCTTCCAACTGCCATGCCAATGACAATCAAGTAAACATCTTCTTACATTTGTTTATAGACGTATCTGAGAATTTCTTTGGAATACATACCCGAGTGAAATTATTTCATAGCAAATGTGTATACTTTAATAATATAGCCAGATTGACTTCCTGAACGGCTCCACCAGTCCAGATTACCAAAGAGTTGCACGTCAGGTTTTTGTGCAACCACTTACCTTCATTTGGACGACTCATCACCGTTTTGCTAGTGTATTAAGTGTACAGTAGTATCTTGTTTTAGTTAAATTTCTCTGATTTCTAATAAGTTTGATCTTTTTTTCAAATGCTTGGTAGCTTCATCTATAAATGTCTACTTAAAACTTTTGCCCCATTTTCTAATGTGGATGCTATCTTTTTCTTCCTCATTTCTATTACATATTCTGATTATTAATACCTTTTCAGTTTTACCAATTACAAGTATCCTTTCCTAATTGGGCACGTGTTTCTAAAATTTTTCTATTGTGTTCTTCATGGAATAGAAATCTTTAATTATAAGATAATAAACCAATAATTTCTTAATATCTGTGCTTCTGAAACTCCTCAGGTGAAAAAATATATTTCTACCTTTTAAAAATTAACTTTCTAGACTTATCTTTCACATGTAGGTCCTTTAAATATTTTGGAGTCTATTTATGTACATTTTATTACATGGGATCCACTTTTATTTTTCTCCAAGAGAAATTCTTAAAAATAGTGATATTCATGGCTTGAAGATTCAATATTACAAAGATATCAGTAATCCTCAAAATGATCTATAGGCTCAGTCAAACCCCAATAAAAACACCAGCATTTTTTCCCCTTGGAAATTGATGAGATGTTTACAAATATTATGTGGGAAAGCAAAGAGCTACAAGAAGAGCTGGGGGCTTCCCTGGTGGCGCAGTGGTTGAGAATCTGCCTGCTAATGCAGGGGACACGGGTTTGAGCCCTGGTCTGGGAAGATCCCACATGCCACGGAGCAACTAGGCCCGTGAGCCACGTAGTGAGCCTGCGCGTCTGGAGCCTGTGCTCCCCAACAAGAGGCCGTGATAGTGAGGCCCACGCACCACGATGAAGAGTGGCCCCCGCTTGCCACAACTAAAGAAAGCCCTCGCACAGAAACGAAGACCCAACACAGCAAAAATAAATACATAAACTCCTACCCCCAACATCTAAAAAAACATAAAAATAAAAAACAAAAGAAGAGCTGGGACAATCTGAAAGAAGAATGAAAAGAAAGATATTAGTCACATTAAATCTTACTATAAATCTACAATATAAGATAGTCTGGTGTTCGCTCAAGGATAGACAAGATAATAGACATCAAAATCCATGTTGAAACAGACATTATAACAACGTGTAAAAAGAAAACACTGCAGGGAGTTCCCTGGTGGTCTAGTGGTAAGGATTTGGCGCTTTCACTGTGGTGACCCTGGTTCAATCCCTGGTCAGGGAACTGAGATCCCGCAAGCCACGCAGCACGGCCAAAAGAAAAAAGAAAGAAAAGAAAACACTGCAGCAGAGAGGGGAAAGAACTCTTGTTAATACAGTTGATCCTTGAACTAGGGTTCAAGGGGGTTAGGGGTGCCAACCCTCTGCTAAGCTGAAAATCCAAGTATAACTTATAGCCAGTCCTCTGTACGTACATGGTTTCTCCATAATCGGCAATTCTGCATCTGAGGATTGAACCAACCTTGGATCGTGTAGTAGTGCAGTATTTACTATTAAAAAAAATCCTCGTATAAGTGCACTTGTGTAGTTTAAACCCATGTTGTCCAAGGGTCAACTATTGGTTCTCAGTCAGCTGGATATCCATATGGGAAAAATATTAATCATTACTGCATAGGATATAAAAATATAAATTGCAGAAGATCTGCAGACTTAAATTTGAAAAGTAAACAATGATGCTTTAGGAAAGGAACGTAAGATAACAGCCTTTTTGCCTTGGAGTAGGAAGAATTTCTTAAGACCAAAAAAGTCACCAACTGTGAAAGAAAAAATTGAAAAATTGGACTATTTTAAAGTTAAGAAACACTGTAAACCCAAACGCAGCACTCTTGGGCCAAAAGTGAGAGATATTTTAAAAACATCTATGGAATAAAAGACTCAGATGCATCCCTCATGCCCATGCATTCTTCAAGGGTCAACTGTATCTACCAAAGTTGAACATATACCCTAGAACCCTTTGGCTCCACCCATAGAAATATCCCTCAAACAAGTGCACAAGGCACATTCTAGATTGCTCACGTCACCACTAACTGTGATAGCCAAGAATGGGGAAGTACCCAATACCCACCAATAATGGGATTAATAAATAGATTTTGATATGTTTACACACTGCAATAATATCCACCAATGAAAATGAATCAAAGGTATCCACTCCCAACAATATGGATAAATGTCATGGATATACTGTGGAGCAAATGAAGCCAACACAAAATAGCACCTGTTACACGACTCCATTTATATCAAGTACAAAATAGGCTAAGTGAATCTACACCATTACAAATTAGTGGCTACCATATGGAAAGGAAGGTTACTAGAAAGAGCCAAAAAGGGATGCTTCTAGGGCTTGGGGTTTGTCCTGGTCCTCCAAGAACTAGACGGCAAAGTGCTGAGAAAGACTTTAATGAACAAATCTTTCATTAGGGAAAACATCGGAGAGGAAATGGCAGGGAGCTCTGGAAGGCTGGCGGAGCTATCAGCTCATAGTGCAAGTCTGACCCTGAGTGAAGATTTGGAAGAAAGATTTGGTAGATCATCCGAGACTGCCTTGTCATCCACGTAAACTCCTTCAAGGCTGTCAGAGTCCTTGAAAAAAGGTCACTGGACAGAGGAATCCTGGTCTCCAAGAAATGGCCTGCCTTAGGATCCCTGCTGTGCTGACTAGGAGCAATCAGGGGCAAGGCCGGCCTCCAGGCAAACCTGGTGATGGGTTTAAGAGCAGCAGCTGGGACCTTTGGCCAGTTATGCTCCCTGTGGTCATAACTGTGAAACAGGAGACTCTCAACGTGGATGCTTCCTTGCGATAAGATCTGGTTCTTTATTTCTGTCAGTAATAGTACTGAAGCAACGTTGCGTCCTTCTCAGTATAGCATACCCCAGAGATCTAAAACGTTCGTTTGTTCTGTTATTGATCATGTTCATCTCTTGGCTAAGGTAGTGTTCACCAAATTTATACCTACTGTATTTCTTGTTGTGATTAATACTTTGTGGAGAGATACTTTGGGTTTTGTAGCATCCTGCTCCTTGTAAACTTTCAACCAGTAGTTTTATAATTCATTGATTACTCTTGCCAGAACCTATCATTACTATGATGGTTGTAAATAAGGATTTTTACATTACATCATTCCTTCTATATATTTATGGTTTGGCATTCTATTATGAGAGCCCTTCCTTCCCTCCCTTCCTCTTTTTTTATTCATATTCTGTATGATAATTGTTTATTTTATGGCCAAATTGCTCAGATTTACCCAGTGTGAGTCTCTTCAAGCTGGATCTTTTTACACATCCCGCCACTCTTTCCTACTTTCTGGCACAGTAAATTTTCTCCAGGATCATTCTACACTTTCCTTGCTCCAGCCCTGAAATAGAAACGTGGATATACATGCTTATATACATCACATACACATGTGTGTGTTTGTATATCCTCACACTTCCATATCTACTTCTGTAAATACCTAGCATGTGCACTCACTCCCTCTCTCTCTCTACAGATGGGTGGACGGATGGATGGATGGATAGACAGATCTGTATAAATAACTTATGGTCAGACTTCCATATCCGTGGTTCCTCTGTATCTGCAATTCTGCAACCATGGGTTCAACCAACCACAGATCATGTAGTACTGTAGTAATTACTATTAAAAAAAACCCTGCATATAAGTGGACCTGCCCAGTTCAAAACCATATTGTTCAAGGGTCAACTGTAACTTGCTAAATAAAGCCCTTTAACCAACTATATTAAAAATACCACCATTGGTCTGCGTATGGAACGCCATCCAAACCTGCTTTGTCCTTACTGGTTCCACATCCAGAGGGTCCTCTGCCATTATGCTCAGTTCTCTCCTCTTGTGCACCTTTTCAACAAGAGCAACTTTTTTTTTTTAAACCTCCACAATGTAGGTATATCCACTTTTGTTTCTAGCTCCAGGATTTTCCCTCTCCCTATTATGGATCTGTAGTTAAAGCACAGCATAAATAATAAAGCTTCAATTGTTGAAACTCATGAATTTTTCTGTGTATGCAAAATAATCTGAGAACTGTTGTGTTTTTGAAATTGGCTTCCAGAGTTCATACCATAATTTTGATCTTATATGCCTTATGACAATATAGAACAATTATATAAGGTCTTAACTTGCTATTGCAGAGACTGCGCTCAACCTAGGTCCACAGAATGCTCTGATGTCATCATTGAGGTCACAGAATCCCGCTGTGCGCCTGGCAACCTTGTAAACTTAACAGCCCTGGTGAGCACTAGGCAGTACTGCTGCTTCAATAAGTGGTACAAGTTTTTCAGCCATTTAGGAGACTTGACTACTTTTATTTGTATTGAATCATTTCAACGGATTGCCCAAGAGCCAACAAGGGCCAACCTGTAGGGAAGACGAGGAGTTGGACATCTCTTGAGGCATCTTCTAAGGGAGACTTCTAGTTGGTACCATGAAACGGCGACAAAAGAGGAAACATCTGGAAAATGAAGAGTCCCAGGAAACTGCCGAGAACAGAGGAGGTATGTGGGGGGCAACATGCTGGGGCACATGGGTTTCTGCCAAACTAAACCTTCTCTAGGATGGGGGGGACTGAGAACGTGTCACCTGTGAAGCAGGGAGCGAGAGACCTTGTCTCACTGATGCTGCCGTATCCATCCGGAGGGTCCCTGTGGTGTGAGACGGCACAGAACGGCCAGATGCCCCCTGGGAGATGGGAGGTCAGCTCCGCTGGTCTAGGGACTCTCTCCTGGGGCTGCCGGGCCTGGAGCTTTGTCGGACTCACAGCAGGCTGCATCCTGCTTGCACAGACCTAGAGGTGCAGCTTTTCTCAGTCCCCGATTTCTCTCTTATTCTCTTGGATCGTTCCCTGGGGTCATGAGGTGGGGGATGTGAAGGATGCAAGGATGCTGAGAGAGACCCATGAGTTGCTTGGCCTCTTTTACCAAAGTGGAAAGAGAAGCCCCATGAGTTGAAGGCCCTGTTGAAAACTATCTTGACAAGTGGAATGCACTTTGAAAGAAGATTGTTTGTCTAGGGATGGTGTCATATTGAAAGCAAGGAGGTTTTATTCCTTCAACAGGAAGAATTTCCCAAAGGCGATCAAGGAAAGGGAAGGGTTTTCCAGAGACTGAGACCGCGTGAGCAGGGGTGAGAAATGGCCTCAGTGTCCTGCGGGGAGCTCTGAGAGCCACGGGCCATGTGGTGCCTGCGTGCATTAAAAGTAGGCGAGTAGCTTGCCCTGGGAGACAGAGGGGTGGTCACTCCAGAGCTCCAGCTAGAGGCCTCTGCCCCAGATTAGAGCCCAGTAGCTCCTACCGGGCCCAGGGCCCTGGAGACTGTAGGATGGGCCCTGGGAATGGAGCTCTACACAGCAGGCAGATTTCCAGGCAGTGGCTGGGACAGGCTGGGGAAGGCAATGACTGCCCCTGACCATTCAGAATATTTTGCTCTATGTTCCTGTGTGTGTGTGTGTGTGTGTGTGTGTGTGTTAGTGCAGAGAAGAGCGAGATCAATGGGGTTAGAGTGCTTACCAGATATAAAGTCTGCGTGGTAAAGTTCTTGTCACCCTGCCAGGACCTGGCTGACACTCGGTGTACGTAAGAGTGTATACAGAATTCTTGTTAGGGGTGTTTCATGAGACAGTAACTCATACAACCATGTACACTCTGATACAGCAAAAATATCACACACCCCACATATAACTTCCTTAGTAAACCACACACAACACATGGAGGTATATACATGCATCCCTTCTGTACTACGTTCTCATACAACCCACCTGTATCACAATCGTCTCCTCCAACACCAAACGCTGGAGATGAGATATGTTTATAGACACACACACTATATATATAGGACACACACACACACACACTATATATATATGTATCTCCTCAACTCTTGCACAAACACAGCTAACTTCAGCCATCTCTAAATACCTCTATAAGAACCAGTCACGTGTCATACACACCACACTTATAACACATTCTTGAGTAATGCCAGACCCGCTTTGTACAAACCACAGTAAACCACAGTCTCAGTAACCCAGGTCAGGATTGCCAGAGAAAATATGGGCTATCCAGTTCAATTTGAATTCCAGATAAACAACAAGTAATTTTTCAGTATCAGTATGTCCCACATATTGTATGGGCCATACTTACACTAAAACTAAGTCAGGCCAAACACTGCATGGGAATACTTACACTAAAAAATTATTCTGGGTTTATCTGAAACTGAAATTTAACTGGGTGCCTTGTATTCTTGCTCGCTAAGTCTGGCAACCCTTATATACTTACCACCAGCTGATGTATTATATATTTATTGTAGTTTTGTTTAGTGTGTGTCTTCCCCTACTAGAATGTGCAGCGTTACCAAAGACTACAACAATGGAAGAGTGCCGGATACACAGGAGTAGCTGCTTACTGAATCTTGGTGACTGAATGAATGAACACACACCATAAATACAAGCCACACCATGTAATGAGGAAAAGTTACATGTCCCAGAATTCCTGACTTGTGAACAGAAACCATGCACACAAAGGCCACAGACACAGATAGACACATCTGCACTGTGCTCCCCATGCCAACCCCACACTTACCACAGACTTAACTGATACACATCACTCACTCTTCCCACACACTCACAGTCACCACCGAGGCCTACATTACCAACTAGACAGTGAGAGAATAAGTATGGATTGGAATTAAATCCTGGAGTATCCACTGGGAACCACACTCTCAACTGTGTGTATTCACTGCACCTGACACGTGTCACACACTCAGTAAATATTTGTGGACAGAGGACTGATGAACCCACCCTGAGCCTTTCATTCCTCCCTCAGGAATCTCGAAGTCACAAGAGGATCCCCCTCACCTTCGATCCACTGTGGTGGCCCAAGGCTGCAGCCCAGGGCCAGGGGAGGTCTCCTCTGCCTCTAACTACTTCTTCTGTACTTCTACTCCGCTCAAGCTCAGCTACGCTGGTAAGGGCGCGGGGCTCCTCAGGTGAGGGGGTGCTTGGCTGTGAGGCAGGAGGCACACAGATCCCAGGGAGGCTGAGAGGAAACCCAGGGTCATCAGAGGTGATGAGGGCTCTGTGGAGGAGCCTGGGCAGGATGGCTGAGCTGTTCCGAGGGCGTGGATGCCAGCTGAGTCTTGGGTGTGTGTGTGAATACTGCTACTACCATGGTGGGGAAGTCAAGGAGCAGGGGCCGGAAAGGTCTGGGCTTGAGGTGGAGGGAAGAGGGACCAGATTAAGCATCTTCAGAGGAAAATGTAGGCTTTGTCTTTGCCTTTGCTTCCAGAGAAGGACAGAGTTCTGCATCATACACCTCCAGCCTGAGAGCAGGACCATCCAGCTCGGGTGCACACAGCTCACACATACACGCGCCCTCCAGGCACAGCCCTTCTCAGTGCACATCAACCCCAGCACGTGCTCCACAGTACTCTCCTCCTGCACCACAGCCCCATTCCACAAGGAATGCACCACCGATATTCCCAAACTCACACTCCTCGTCGTACACGCATCCAGCCGCATCCCTCACATACCACAGCCCTCACCACCATACTCCACACCCCTGTATACAGACACCGCTCCAGTATCCCCCCCACGCACATGAAAAGCCCACAGATGACACCAGATACACCACTCCGTCCTACGGCCAACAGACACCAAGCTCACGACATAGCTATGTCGTGCCAATGTCCCTCTCTCGTCTACCACACCTGCTCCCTCAGCTTCCGGCATGGCCCATGCATGTTATTATGATTTTAATTTCCTTTTTCAGGAATCCGGAGATTTCATCGAGACACTGCCCAGCCTACAGCAGCCCTAGCCCAGGATCAGGAAGAAGGAGAGACCGCTCCCCCATCACACTGTGTCTCCTCCTCACCCTCTTCACCCTCTAAGAACTATCTGCACCCAGACAAAGAGGAAAGGGGCATGAAAATATACTACATGCAGGCACAAGTGAACAAGGGTGTCGCTGTCTCCTGGAAGACAAAGAAACCCTTGGAGTTGCCTGAAAAGCAGCTGAGGATAGAAGAAGTGACCCTTCCTGAGGATGTGTGCGCAGTAGCCACTGAGCCCTCTTCTGATGTGTCCACCGAAAGCCTCCTGTCTGACAGTGAGCCCACTGGGGAGGAGAAAGAGTAAGAGCAAAGGGCAGAGCCAGGCAGCCCATCAGGGCCACCTGCCGTCGAGGAGAGACCCAGCGCCAAGACAGCGGACTGGATGGTGACCATGGAGACCGGCTTCAGGTGCATGGCCTGCTGCCGGGTCTTCCCCGCCTTGGAGATCCTCCAGCAGCACGTGAAGTTCGGCATCCTGGAGGGCTTCAGCTGCCGTGTCTCTCATCTCACCATGGTCCAGCTGATGGGCAATGTGGAATCCGAGAGCACCCCTGAGGAGGAGGACGAGGAGGAGGAGGAGGAGGACGAGGAGGACGAGGAAGAGAAGCAAGAAGAAAAGGAGAATGAGGGAGCGCAGCCCACGGGGGAAGGCCCCAGCACAAAGAGACCCCGCAGGCAGGGTCTTTTCTCTCCTTTGAGTTCCAAACAGCAACTGAGATTCATGGGACACAAGATCCTGGAAGACGGTGTGGCCGTCCCTTGGAAGAGGTAAGGCTTGAGGCTGGCAGTCTACTGAGCCTATGTCACGAGGGCCCAGAGGAGTCTAAGGGAAGGGGCCGCACACATGTGCTGGTTGACCTAATGGCTCTGCCGTTGCATCAAATGGGACACACCCAGCACTACCAAAGGCATTGAGCTCTGTTGACGTAAACAAGAAGGTGGAGCCTTTTCCTAGGAGTTTTCTCAGGGTCTGCACGACGGACCTCAACTCTTAGAGGACGTACTGCCAGCAGCGCCTTCTCGGCAGAGAGAGCCAGGAGTGGTCTCCAGAGAGGACAGGGGCCCTGGCAGGACCAGAACTTTGAGGTCTGAGAGCCTTGGGCCTGAGCCGAGATCTCACCCGGACCACTGGACCTAGCCTTCTGTGACAAAGGGGAATATGAAATAGAGTCACGTGGAAATGAGGTCCCCTGAGATATGGAAATGTTCCAGAACCTTCGTTGCGTGGTAGTTGATCTGGAGCCAAGCTCACTGTGGTGTGTGTGGCTCTGAGCATTAAGGCAACGCTGGAGGGTAACCCTGACCAGCAGAGCTTGGAGTGCTTCTTGTCTCTTCCTGTTCTACCTCATTTGTTTTATCCC
This sequence comes from Mesoplodon bidens, assembly GCF_964165515.1. Lineage (NCBI taxonomy): Eukaryota > Metazoa > Chordata > Mammalia > Artiodactyla > Ziphiidae > Mesoplodon > Mesoplodon bidens. The sequence continues at coordinate 193,449 of NW_027672699.1, read as the reverse complement.
TTCCAGGGAGAAGAAAGGACCCTCGGGAGAGTAGCAGACAGAAGGCCGTGGTCTGAAGGAGGATGAAGGGACCGGCACTCAGTCTAACATCATATGACAATAGAAGCGTCCTATGCATTAAAGGGCATTTTCCAAACCTTTCCTGGAGCTTTTATTTAATTACATTTTTCTATCTATGCATCTATCTGTCAAATACATCTGTATCTTTCAAGGTTTGTGAACAAGCTTTCACATAAGCACTAGAGACGTCGGCCAGCATTTTCCAGAAGAGGCCTGCAAATTGCTGGGGACTCCTCACAAATAGGGAATGGCCACAACCCCTGCCACACAGACTATGCGCGTGGCCCTCCTGACGTACTCCCACTCTCTCTCTGAATTTCCCAACGTCTGAGATGAGGGTGCTGGCTGGAGGCAATGATCACGTGCAGGCTGAATCTTCTCCAGATTCTGATTCTCTTCCTGGGCCTATCGTCCTCAAGCACAGTCTCCATGTCCCTGGCCACACTGATCTCCCTCCTTCAGTCCTTCCCTCCCTCCCTCTCCTGCCTCCCAGTGCAGAGAATACTGTTTTGCATTTGAGACGACATTTAGTTTTTGTTCACAGAATTCTCACCTGTTCTACTGTGGCCTCCGTTGTGAACATTCCAAAGCTGAGAATTTTCTTTTTTTCTCCCTCATTTCTGCTGAGTCTTTACCTTCCTAATGCAGTGAACTCAGAGTGCCTAGCTGACTGGATGGGGACAAAAATCCAGGGAGCAAAGAGAAATAATAAAAGAATATATCAGTTAATTTTTCATAGTGTTATCCAACTACATATTTTTAAAATTTTGGAATACTATTAGGAATCTTCTCTTTATAAAAAACTGAATTATTGGGCTTCCCTGGTGGAGCAGTGGTTAAGAATATGCCTGCGAATGCAGGGGACATGGGTTCGAGCCCTGGTCTGGGAAGATCCCACGTGCCACGGAGTAACTCAGCCCGCGCGCCACAACTACTGAGCCTGCGCTCTAGAGCCCGTGTGCCACATCTACCGAGCCCACGTGCCACAACTACGGAAGCCTGCGTGCCTAGAGCCCATGCTCCGCAACAAGAGAAGCCACTGCAATGAGAAGCCCGTGCACCACAGCCAAGAGTAGACCCCGCTCACTGCAACTAGAGAACGCCCGCTAGCAGCAACAAAGACCCAATGCAGCCCAAAATAAATTAATTAATTTTAAAAAATTGAATTAGTTTCAAGGGTACAATGTATAAAAGTACAATAAAAGCCCCCCTTCAGAACCCCCCAACCCCACTCTCAAGATGGAATAGATATGCTGTGATACAATTTATAGTCGTAGCACTACTACTCCTCCCACCACATCCGAAATCCTCTGAGACAGGTGCGGCAGCTTCCTTTCACAATGCTAGGACCCGCCACAAGACAGATGATAATCCCTTTGGACGTTTCAAGGAGCGGCACCAAGGCAACAGTACCTGGGAAATGCCACTGACAGCTCAGAATATCCATGGCATTTCTAGAGCCTCGGCACTGCTCTCGCTCTGGGAATGAAGGTCCAAAAAGCACATCGGAGAATGTTCATAGTTGTAAACAAGCTCCACCTTTGAAACACAATCTACATAGAACCACATATACAAGCCTGCACGATGGAGGAAGCCAAGGTCTCCTCCATGATTTCCCTTCTGACCACCTTATTGTCTCCTCAACCATAAAAGGTGAACTTGAAACTCAGGACCTTGCCTTGTCCCCAGAAACATCCAAGCTTGGATCAGTCTTTCTAAGACCAGATCCTTGCTCTCTGAACTATTAGAGACTTGTCACATACACAGAGGTAGAACAGGATTATTTCTATCTACCTGGGGACCTGGAGTCTTTCACATTGCTCCTGTTAAAATTCTCACAACAGCAAAACTTTACCTACAAAGGGTTCAAGCTATGACACTCCCAATTTCCACAAACCTCCTCAGCTCTTGTGAGTCACATGCAGCCAATTCCAGGAATTGGAAACATGGTTGTGAGGATGAAACTGACTTTGGGGCTCCCCTTGGATATGGTCTTCCAGACTTACCAAAAGGCCATTAAGAGGAAGGTTTACCCCACCTCAGGGAAACCCGAGGCAGTACTTGCAGTCAAGGGCTGGCCATGGCTTCTGAGCTACATCCAAAAAGAATTTCATACTGTACCTGGATCTGCTGAAGCCATTTCTGACTGTCCGAGAGCCAGCATGTACCGCTCCTCAACTGCCTCCATTGTGGATCATCAGTAGGGCTGTCAGATTTAGTAAATAAAAGTACAGGATACCCAGTTCAACTTGAACTTCACATGAATAATAAGTCATTATTTTTAGTATAAGTAGATCCTATGAACTCTTTGGGGCATACTTATCTTAAAAATGTACTTGTTGTTTCTCTGACATTCAGATTTAACTAAACAGCCTATATTTTATCTGTCAACCCTACCCTTCAGAAATGATGGAGGCTCATAGAGATCCAGGAGACGCCTCAGCGCCTCCTCAGCTTTTATTTCTACGTCCTGGACAGCGAGCACGAACCTTCCAGTCCCAGTCATTGGCTAGAATGGAGGATATTCTCTGTTTTAGAGCTTTTTCTACTTGTCATTGTTATTATCTTCCTTATTTTAAAGAGATGTTTATTTTTTCCCAAACTTCATAGCTCATCCAAAAGTATTTCAAAGTTCATTAGACAAGGGAAAAACAACATGGTTCTGAAAAGTGAAGGAAACCGCCTGGTGTTTAGTAAAGAAGTAGTAGGGAGACTGAAAAAGCCAAACTTAATAAGCAAATCTCTCCAAGGGTATTTTCAGAGCTTGATACCCTCCCACACCCTGAAAATATTATTACATCAAAAACGTAGAACTGCTAACCAAATGTAAGGCTCCCATATGATTCTATCAAAGTGAGGATGCTTCTTTACGAAGCAGTGAGCACACTTGCTGCCCCAGGGACCTTGGCAGTTGCAACGTAGGGCTCTTCCCTCTGGGATGGAAACAGCAAGTTTTCCTGTGGTCTACACGCTGGCCCCAAAAATACTACACTCCCAATACTTGTCAACTTTAAGTATTTTTCTACATATCTACATTTTTCTGTTACTATTTGGACTACATCCTAGACTTGACACTACATAAATTGCATTCAAGAAGCTATTTTTAAAAATTGGTAGGAAACCTTAAATCTAGAGCTTGCAGTCCCTGGCTTACTTTCATCCAGGTGCATAAGGGTTTTCAAAAGTAGTCAGGTTAGTTACCCCATATCACAGCCCCACGCTTGTGTCACAGATATAAAAATGGAACATGATATTTAAGGTTTTAGTTGCCAAATCATCAAGCCTCCCAGACAGAGGCAATAGGGCAAAATGATTACAGAGGCATGGATTTTGATTTGCTCCAGTGTCTTGGGCAAGTCACTTGGCCTCTGTATTTATTTGTACTTATCTGCACTTATCTGTCACTTGGGGGTCATAATTGTACCTGGTCCATGGGTACGTTGTACAAATGATCTGTAAAGTAGTTACAAGAAACCGACACAGAGTAAGCACTCCACAGACATTGGCTATTAGCTATTGGAAATATTTCTCCATGAAACAGATGACTTTATCAGTGGATGACTCGGTGGGAGACAGTGAATCACAGAATCACAGCATGTTGAAAGTGACCTAGTTCACACTCTTCTGTGAAAAAAAGAAAAGTGTGCCTGTGTAGAAAATGTCTGAAAGTTTACCGAACAAATAGTTTATCATGTTAACTTGGAGAATTAGAATAAAACAGGAAAGCAGGAAAGAAAAACTTGAGTGTAATTCAATTTCTCTATCATTTGTGTTTCTACACTGAGACTCTGAATACACTGGAAGCGCAATGTTTTTTAATGTGGCGGGATAAAGGTTTTCACGTTTTCCTGATCCATCCGTATTATCATCTCAGAATTGCTGGCAGTTCTTGCCATCTTTGGATCTACACCCATCTGAGTCAGGGGGCCATTCTGGACGGAGGAGATAATAGAGCAGAAGTGAAGTGAGAGGAAAGGAGAGACAAGATTTTCTCTTTTCTCTTCCAAGAGGAAAGGTCTTTGGAATGGGAACAACTCACAACCAAACTTTGGGGAAAGGATGTGATGGAAAATGAGACAAACATCCTACCCCTGTGATGAGAAGGATTCCCTGGGCTGGATGGAGGGAGGTCACAGGTGGCTGGACAAGGAAACCAACTAGGGAGAAACACACACAAGTGCAGAGCAAACACCCTGAGGCCACTCAGCCTGACTCCATGCAAACATGTGTCCAGCAGCCAGCCCTTCACCTGTGGCTCCCCAGCAAGACAGGTACCTCGGGGGTGCCAACTCATTCTGAGTCCATTATGCCTGGCCATTCATAAACCGCTGTCTAACGTGTGAGGAATAAACTCTCAATGTTTATGAGGAAATTGGGGAAGGAGATTGAAAGGTTACTTAAACGGAAAAAAAAGAAGTTCAGCAAGGCAGGATGGTAGAGAGACAAGAAAAAGACCTTAAAAGATAGAAAGGATTTGCCAAAGAAGAGAAAGAAAAAGAAATGATTCCGAATGGCTTAACCTGCAGCTAGGAAGTTAAGGAAGATTATCGATGGGTGAAGACTATGGAATAAAGTGAATAAAAGTTTTCAGAAGTTGCTGAGACTATGGTAAGAAGCATGATTATCCAATTATGAATTGGCTGCAATGGCATTCTAGGGGGACACTAGGAAGGGGAAACAAATGTTCCTGAGATGACAGTGGCAGGTGGAAAGTTGTTTCAGGGGAAGATCAGTCTTGCAGAGGGTGTATCAGAGGAGGGCAAGTGTGAGCAAGCAAGGAAATACTAAGTGTATACGGTTCCTTCACTGAGTGCACCCAGCCCCGTGGTCAGCCTTGAGAACAAGCAGGACTTCAGGTACTGGAGCTACATTTCAGTCATCAAGACTTGAGAAGACACCCTTAACTCAGGTCTTCTCTTCAAACTCCATCTTTCCTTCTTGACCTTCATTTGGCCTCTTCCCTTACCCTCAAGCTGTGGACTGAGGCCACAGAGCAAGATGGGTCACTAGTGTCCTCCATCCCCTGGCGACTGTGGTTCACATCAGTGGAGTACCAAAGGCAATAGCCAAGTAACAGACACAAGAGTGTATGAAGAAGAAGAGATTCTGATAAGGCTTTCTGTGACAGTGTGGGCCAAGTCGGTTCTATATGGCTGGTATCACCTGAATTATGAGCAGCCTTAGGGGAGAAGTTCTCAGAAGGCAGAGCCTGGCTCTCTAGAGGCTCTGCGTGCTCACAGCCCACTCCAAGACCTCAGTTACACCTTCGGCCCCCAATATCTCTCCCTCTGCCTGCTCAGAGTTTTTGAAGGCTTCTTTCCTCCACATTTCTCTTGAGCGGTGGAGGAGGAAGATGAGCTTCAGGCCAGCTCAGACTCCCCTGGGATCCCAGCAGGATGCCTATCATTAACCTCCCACCTTCTAGGAAGCTCCTAAGATCTTCACATTTGGGGCAGTTTTCATTTCAGCTGTGCTTCAAATTGCTGGCTGGAGACGGCCTGTTGGAAGGTGGCTAAAAGCAAGTAGCAATCCTTCGGGCAGCCTGGCCCTTCTCGACTGTCAGACATCTTCAGGGATATTCTAGGAAATGTTGTTTGTTCTAGAGAAGGGAGGGAAACAATCCAATTGTCCAATAATGCTTGAATGGAAAATAAATGATGCTATATGCATGTGATGAAAAAATATCAAGCAGTCAAAAATCAAAGACCTAGATCTATATGGATTCACGTGGATAAATCTTGAAAACATAATATTGATTGAAAGAAAATAAGATCAAGAATGTTAGATTGTGATAACAGGTATGTAAGTATTTAAATATTTAAATCAATTCAACATATTGCTTCTATATATATATATAGATGCAAGAAAATAAACTTTATCCAAAGAACACATTATTTACATTTCATATGCTCATTTATCTAGGAGACCCAAAAGAACCCACAGATAAACTAGCAGGAACTAATAAGACGGTTCAACAAGGCACACACATACAAGATCAATAAATTTTAAAAGTCAATCAGGCTCCTCTACACTGGCGATAACAAATTAGAAACTGTAAAAGAAAATAAGAAAAAAAGAAGATCTAAAAATTGTCACAAGAGCCATATAAATTATTTAGAGCTAAGCATACGTAGAAGGCAATATAACTAACAAACTGAGTACGAACAGTTAAACTCCACCCAACCCAAGGTTAGGAAAAGACTGTTGTTACTTTATGAGAACAGACCCTCTTCTTAAGTGGCAGATCAGTAAGTGAGAGTGAATCAAAGAAACACAGCATTTGAAAAGTCAGCTAGTCCAAGCCTCTTGATGGCACATACAGAAGCTGAAGCCCAGATAGGTTGAGTTACTTGGTAAAGGGCCCAACGTCCTGACTCAAGGACTAGCATTTTTCACTCATTCGTAAGACACAATCAAATGCAGTACCTTGGAAAGAGATGGGAAAAAAATGAAGAAATCAATTATATAGTTCCTCATCTTTAAGTACAGAAATAGCTGTGACAAAATTACACGTATTGAGGGAAAATTGAAGTGCAGAGTTTAAAATGTCAATAATCCACAGGGAAACTGGAGACCACTGAAAATATTCATATTAAATCTCTCTAGAAAAGACATGAAAAGATCTCCACTCAAAATGTGAATTTTATAATAGACATGGTATGATACAATTTATAATAGATATGGTATGAACCTTTCCCTTTCACGGGAAAGGTTCAGCTGGGAAAAAGGAAATGTTCTTGAAAATGGGGCCTGTGCTATTGCAGACACTGTGCTCCACCTAGGTCCACGGAATGCTCTGATGTCATCACTGAGGTCACAGAATTCCACTGTGCGCCTGGCAACCTTGCAAACATAACAGCCCTGGTGAGCACTAGGCAGTACTGCTGGTTCACTAAGTGGTACAAGTTTTTCAGCCATTTAGGAGACTTGACAATTTTTATTTGTATTGAATCATTTCAACGGATTGCCCAAGAGCCAACAAGGGCCAACCTGTAGGGAAGACGAGGAGTTGGACATCTCTTGAGGCATCTTCTAAGGGAGACTTCTAGTTGGTACCATGAAACGGCGACAAAAGAGGAAACATCTGGAAAATGAAGAGTCCCAGGAAACTGCCGAGAACAGAGGAGGTATGTGGGGGGCAACATGCTGGGGCACATGGGTTTCTGCCAAACTAAACCTTCTCTAGGATGGGGGGGACTGAGAACGTGTCACCTGTGAAGCAGGGAGCGAGAGACCTTGTCTCACTGACGCTGCCGTATCCATCCGGAGGGTCCCTGTGGTGTGAGACGGCACAGAACGGCCAGATGCCCCCTGGGAGATGGGAGGTCAGCTCCGCTGGTCTGAGGACTCTCCCCTGGGGCAGCCGGGCCTGGAGCTTTGTCGGACTCATAGCAGGCTGCATCCTGCTTGCACAGACCTAGAGGTGCAGCTTTTCTCAGTCCCCGATTTCTCTCTTATTCTCTTGGATCGTTCCCTGGGGTCATGAGGTGGGGGATGTGAAGGATGCAAGGATGCTGAGAGAGACCCATGAGTTGCTTGGCCTCTTTTACCAAAGTGGAAAGAGAAGCCCCATGAGTTGAAGGCCCTGTTGAAAACTATCTTGACAAGTGGAATGCACTTTGAAAGAAGATTGTTTGTCTAGGGATGGTGTCATATTGAAAGCAAGGAGGTTTTATTCCTTCAACAGGAAGAATTTCCCAAAGGAGATCAAGGGAAGGGAAGGGTTTTCCAGAGACTGAGACCGCGTGAGCAGGGGTGAGAAATGGCCTCAGGGTCCTGCGGGGAGCTCTGAGAGCCACGGGCCACGGGGTGCCTGCGTGCATTAAATGTAGGCGAGTAGCTTGCCCTGGGAGAGGGGTGGTCACCCCAGAGCTCCAGCTAGAGGCCTCTGCCCCAGATTAGAGCCCAGTAGCTCCTACCAGGCCCAGGGCCCTGGAGACTGTAGGATGGGCCCTGGGAATGGAGCTCTAGACAGCAGGCAGATTTCCAGGCAGTGGCTGGGACAGGCTGGGGAAGGCAATGAGTGCCCCTGACCATTCAGAATATTTTGCTCTATGTTCCTGTGTGTGTGTGTGTGTGTGTGTGTGTGTGTGTGTGTGTGGTAGTGCAGAGAAGAGCGAGATGAATGGGGTTAGAGTGCTTACCAGATATAAAGTCTGCGTGGTAAAGTTCTTGTCACCCTGCCTGGACCTGGCTGACACTCGGTGTACGTAAGAGTGTATACAGAATTCTTGTTAGGGGTGTTTCATGAGACAGTAACTCATACACCCATGTACACTCTGATACAGCAAAAATATCACACACCCCACATATAACTTCCTTAGTAAACCACACACAGCACATGGAGGTATATACATGCATCCCTTCTCTACTACGTTCTCATACAACCCACCTGTATCACAATCGTCTCCTCTAACACCAAACGCTGGAGATGAGATATGTATATAGACACACACACTATATATATAGGACACACACACACACACACTATATATATATGTATCTCCTCAACTCTTGCACAAACACAGCTAACTTCAGCCATCTCTAAATACCTCTATAAGAACCAGTCACGTGTCATACACACCACACTTATAATACATTCTTGAGTATTGCCAGACCCGCTTTGTACAAACCACAGTAAACCACAGTCTCAGTAACCCAGGTCAGGATGGCCAGAGAAAATATGGGCTATCCAGTTCAATTTGAATTCCAGATAAACAACAAGTAATTTTTCAGTATCAGTATGTCCCACATATTGTATGGGCCATACTTACACTAAAACTAAGTCAGGCCAAACACTGCATGGGAATACTTACACTAAAAAAGTATTCTGGGTTTATCTGAAACTGAAATTTAACTGGGTGCCTTGTATTCTTGTTCGCTAAGTCTGGCAACCCTTATATACTTACCACCAGCTGATGTATTATATATTTATTGTAGTTTTGTTTAGTGTGTGTCTTCCCCTACTAGAATGTGCAGCGTTACCAAAGACTACAACAATGGAAGAGTGCCGGATACACAGGAGTAGCTGCTTACTGAATCTTGGTGACTGAATGAATGAACACGCACCATAAATACAAGCCACACCATGTAATGAGGAAAAGTTACATGTCCCAGAATTCCTGACTTGTGAACAGAAACCATGCACACAAAGGCCACACACACAGATAGACACATCTGCACTGTGCTCCCCATGCCAACCCCACACTTACCACAGACTTAACTGATACACATCACTCACTCTTCCCACACACTCACAGTCACCACCGAGGCCTACATTACCAACTAGACAGTGAGAGAATAAGTATGGATTGGAATTAAATCCTGGAGTATCCACTGGGAACCACACTCTCAACTGTGTGTATTCACTGCACCTGACACGTGTCACACACTCAGTAAATATTTGTGGACAGAGGACTGATGAACCCACCCTGAGCCTTTCATTCCTCCCTCAGGAATCTCGAAGTCACAAGAGGATCCCCCTCGGCTTGGATCCACTGTGGTGGCCCAAGGCTGCAGCCCAGGGCCAGGGGAGGTCTCCTCTGCCTCTAAATACTTCTTCTGTACTTCTACTCGGCGCAAGCTCAGCTACGCTGGTAAGGGCGCGGGGCTCCTCAGGTGAGGGGGTGCTTGGCTGTGAGGCAGGAGGCACACAGATCCCAGGGAGGCTGAGAGGAAACCCAGGGTCATCAGAGGTGATGAGGGCTCTGTGGAGGAGCCTGGGCAGGATGGCTGAGCTGTTCCGAGGGCGTGGATGCCAGCTGAGTCTGGGTGTGTGTGTGTGAATACTGCTACTACCATGGTGGGGAAGTCAAGGAGCAGGGGCCGGAAAGGTCTGGGCTTGAGGTGGAGGGAAGAGGGACCAGATTAAGCATCTTCAGAGGAAAATGTAGGCTTTGTCTTTGCCTTTGCTTCCAGAGAAGGACAGAGTTCTGCATCATACACCTCCAGCCTGAGAGCAGGACCATCCAGCTCAGGTCCACACAGCTCACACATACACGCGCCCTCCAGGCACAGCCCTTCTCAGTGCACATCAACCCCAAGCACGTGCTCCACAGTACTCTCCTCCTGCACCACAGCCCCATTCCACAAGGAATGCACCACCGATATTCCCAAACTCACACTCCTCGTCGTACACGCATCCAGCCGCATCCCTCACATACCACAGCCCTCACCACCATACTCCACACCCCTGTATACAGACACCGCTCCAGTATCCCCCCCACGCACATGAAAAGCCCACAGATGACACCAGATACACCACTCCGTCCTACGGCCAACAGACACCAAGCTCACGACATAGCTATGTCGTGCCAATGTCCCTCTCTCGTCTACCACACCTGCTCCCTCAGCTTCCGGCATGGCCCATGCATGTTATTATGATTTTAATTTCCTTTTTCAGGAATCCGGAGATTTCATCGAGACACTGCCCAGCCTAGAGCACCCCTAGCCCAGGACCTTGGAGAAGGAGAGACCGCTCCCCCATCACACTGTGTCTCCTCCTCACCCTCTTCACCCTGTAAGAACTATCTGCACCCAGACAAAGAGGAAAGGGGCATGAAAATATACTACATGCAGGCACAAGTGAACAAGGGTGTCGCTGTCTCCTGGAAGACAAAGAAACCCTTGGAGTTGCCTGAAAAGCGGCTGAGGATAGAAGAAGTGACCCTTCCTGAGGATGTGTGCGCAGTAGCCACTGAGCCCTCTTCTGATGTGTCCACCGAAAGCCTCCTGTCTGACAGTGAGCCCACTGGGGAGGAGAAAGAGTATGAGGAAAGGGCAGAGCCAGGCAGCCCATCAGGGCCACCTGCCGTCGAGGAGAGACCCAGCGCCAAGACAGCGGACTGGATGGTGACCATGGAGACCGGCTTCAGGTGCATGGCCTGCTGCCGGGTCTTCCCCGCCTTGGAGATCCTCCAGCAGCACGTGAAGTTCGGCATCCTGGAGGGCTTCAGCTGCCGTGTCTCTCATCTCACCATGGTCCAGCTGATGGGCAATGTGGAATCCAAGAGCACCCCTGAGGAGGAGGAGGAGGAGGAGGAGGAGAACGAGGAGGAGGAGGACGACGACGAGGAGGAGGAGGAGGAGGAAGAGAAGCAAGAAGAAAAGGAGAATGAGGGAGCGCAGCCCACGGGGGAAGGCCCCAGCCCAAAGAGACCCCGCAGGCAGGGTCTTTTCTCTCCTTTGAGTTCCAAACAGCAACTGAGGTTCATGGGACCGAATATCCTGGAAGACGGTGTGGCCGTCCCTCGGAAGAGGTAAGGCTTGAGGCTGGCAGTCTTCTGAGCCTATGTCACGAGGGCCCAGAGGAGTCTAAGGGAAGGGGCCGCACACATGTGCTGGTTGACCTAATGGCTCTGCAGTTGCATCAAATGGGACACACCCAGCACTACCAAAGGCATTGAGCTCTGTTGACGTAAACAAGAAGGTGGAGCCTTTTCCTAGGAGTTTTCTCAGGGTCTGCACGACGGACCTCAACTCTTAGAGGACGTACTGCCAGCAGCGCCTTCTCGGCAGAGAGAGCCAGGAGTGGTCTCCAGAGAGGACAGGGGCCCTGGCAGGACCAGACCGTTGAGGTCTGAGAGCCTTGGGCCTGAGCCGAGATCTCACCCGGACCACTGGACCTAGCCTTCTGTGACAAAGGGGAATATGAAAGAGAGTCACGTGGAAATGAGGTCCCCCGAGATATGGAAATGTTCCAGAACCTTCGTTGCGTGGTAGTTGATCTGGAGCCAAGCTCACTGTGGTGTGTGTGGCTCTGAGCATTAAGGCAACGCTGGAGGGTAACCCTGACCAGCAGAGCTTGGAGTGCTGCTTGTCTCTTCCTGTTCTACCTCATTTGTTTTATCCCTTCCAGGGAGAAGAAAGGACCCTCGGGAGAGTAGCAGACAGAAGGCCGTGGTCTGAAGGAGGATGAAGGGACCGGCACTCAGTCTAACATCATATGACGATAGAAGCGTCCTATGCAATAAAGGGCATTTTCCAAACCTTTCCTGGAGCTTTTATTTAATTACATTTTTCTATCTATGCATCTATCTGTCATCTACATCTGTATCTTTCAAGGTTTGTGAACAAGCTTTCACATAAGCACTAGAGACGTCCACCAGCATTTTCCAGAAGAGGCCTGCAAATTGCTGGGGACTCCTCACAAATAGGGAATGGCCACAACCCCTGCCACACAGACTATGCGCGTGGCCCTCCTGACGTACTCCCACTCTCTCTCTGAATTTCCCAACGTCTGAGATGAGGGTGCTGGCTGGAGGCAATGATCACGTGCAGGCTGAATCTTCTCCAGATTCTGATTCTCTTCCTGGGCCTATCGTCCTCAAGCACAGTCTCCATGTCCCTGGCCACACTGATCTCTCTCCTTCAGTCCTTCCCTCCCTCGCTCTCCTGCCTCCCAGTGCAGAGAATACTGTTTTGCATTTGAGACGACATTTAGTTTTTGTTCACAGAATTCTCACCTGTTCTACTGTGGCCTCCGTTGTGAACATTCCAAAGCTGAGAATTTTCTTTTTTTCTCCCTCATTTCTGCTGAGTCTTTACCTTCCTAATGCAGTGAACTCAGAGTGCCTAGCTGACTGGATGGGGACAAAAATCCAGGGAGCAAAGAGAAATAATAAAAGAATATATCAGTTAATTTTTCATAGTGTTATCCAACTACATATTTTTAAAATTTTGGAATACTATTAGGAATCTTCTCTTTATAAAAAACTGAATTATTGGGCTTCCCTGGTGGAGCAGTGGTTAAGAATATGCCTGCGAATGCAGGGGACATGGGTTCGAGCCCTGGTCTGGGAAGATCCCACGTGCCACGGAGTAACTCAGCCCGCGCGCCACAACTACTGAGCCTGCGCTCTAGAGCCCGTGTGCCACATCTACCGAGCCCACGTGCCACAACTACGGAAGCCTGCGTGCCTGGAGCCCATGCTCCACAACAAGAGAAGCCACTGCAATGAGAAGCCCGTGCACCACAGCCAAGAGTAGACCCCGCTCACTGCAACTAGAGAACGCCCGCTAGCAGCAACAAAGACCCAATGCAGCCCAAAATAACTTAATTAATTTTAAAAAATTGAATTAGTTTCAAGGGTACAATGCATAAAAGTACAATAAAAGCCCCCCTTCAGAACCCCCCAACCCCACTCTCAAGATGGAATAGATATGCTGTGATACAATTTATAGTCGTAGCACTACTACTCCTCCCACCACATCCGAAATCCTCTGAGCCAGGTGCAGCAGCTCCCTTTCACAAAGCTAGGACCCGCCACAAGACAGATGATAATCCCTTTGGACATTTCAAGGAGCGGCACCAAGGCAACAGTACCTGGGAAATGCCACTGACAGCTCAGAATATCCATGGCATTTCTAGAGCCTCGGCACTGCTCTCGCTCTGGGAATGAAGGTCCAAAAAGCACATCGGAGAATGTCCATAGTTGTAAACAAGCTCCACCTTTGAAACACAATCTACATAGAACCACATATACAAGCCTGCACGATGGAGGAAGCCAAGGTCTCCTCCATGATTTCCCTTCTGACCACCTTATTGTCTCCTCAACCATAAAAGGTGAACTTGAAACTCAGGACCTTGCCTTGTCCCCAGAAACATCCAAGCTTGGATCAGTCTTTCTAAGACCAGATCCTTGCTCTCTGAACTATTAGAGACTTGTCACATACACAGAAGTAGAACAGGATTGTTTCTATCTACCTGGGGACCAGGAGTCTTTCACATTGCTCCTGTTAAAACTCTCACAACAGCAAAACTTTACCTACAAAGGGTTCAAGCTATGACACTCCCAATTTCCACAAACCTCCTCAGCTCTTGTGAGTCACATGCAGCCAATTCCAGGAATTGGAAACATGGTTGTGAGGATGAAACTGACTTTGGGGCTCCCCTTGGATATGGTCTTCCAGACTTACCGAAAGGCCATTAAGAGGAAGGTTTACCCCACCTCAGGGAAACCCGAGGCAGTACTTGCAGTCAAGGGCTGGCCATGGCTTCTGAGCTACATCCAAAAAGAATTTCATACTGTACCTGGATCTGCTGAAGCCATTTCTGACTGTCCGAGAGCCAGCATGTACCGCTTCTCAACTGCCTCCATTGTGGATCATCAGTAGGGCTGTCAGATTTAGTAAATATAAGTACAGGATACCCAGTTAAACCTGAACTTCACATGAATAATAAGTCATTATTTTTAGTATAAGTAGATCCTATGAACTCTTTGGGGCATACTAATCTTAAAAATGTACTTGTTGTTTCTCTGACATTCAGATTTAACTAAACAGCCTATATTTTATCTGTCAACCCTACCCTTCAGAAATGATGGAGGCTCATAGAGATCCAGGAGACGCCTCAGCGCCTCCTCAGCTTTTATTTCTACGTCCTGGACAGCGAGCACGAACCTTCCAGCCCCAGTCATTGGCTAGAATGGAGGATATTCTCTGTTTTAGAGCTTTTTCTACTTGTCATTGTTATTATCTTCCTTATTTTAAAGAGATGTTTCTATTTTCCCAAACTTCATAGCTCATCCAAAAGTATTTCAAAGTTCATTAGACAAGGGAAAAACAACATGGGTCTGAAAAGTGAAGGAAACCGCCTGGTGTTTAGTAAAGAAGTAGTAGGGAGACTGAAAAAGCCAAACTTAATAAGCAAATCTCTCCAAGGGTATTTTCAGAGCTTGATACCCTCCCACACCCTGAAAATATTATTACATCAAAAACGTAGAACTGCTAACCAAATGTAAGGCTCCCATATGATTCTATCAAACTGAGGATGCTTCTTTACTAAGCAGTGAGCACACTTGCTGCCCCAGGGACCTTGGCAGTTGCAACGTAGGGCTCTTCCCTCTGGGATGGAAACAGCAAGTTTTCCTGTGGTCTACACGCTGGCCCCAAAAATACTACACTCCCAATACTTGTCAACTTTAAGTATTTTTCTACATATCTCCATTTTTCTGTTACTATTTGGACTACATCCTAGACTTGACACTACATAAATTGCATTCAAGAAGCTATTTTTAAAAGTTGGTAGGAAACCTTAAATCTATAGCTTGCAGTCCCTGGCTTACTTTCATCCAGGTGCATAAGTGTTTTCAAAAGTAGTCAGGTTAGTTACCCCATATCACAGCCCCACGCTTGTGTCACAGATATAAAAATGGAACATGATATTTAAGGTTTTAGTTGCCAAGTCATCAAGCCTCCCAGACAGAGGCAATAGGGCAAAATGATTACAGAGGCATGGATTTTGATTTGCTCCAGTGTCTTGGGCAAGTCACTTGGCCTCTGTATTTATTTGTACTTATCTGCACTTATCTGTCACTTGGGGGTCATAATTGTACCTGGTCCATGGGTACGTTGTACAAATGATCTGTAAAGTAGTTACAAGAAACCGACACAGAGTAAGCACTCCACAGACATTGGCTATTAGCTATTGGAAATATTTCTCCATGAAACAGATGACTTTATCAGTGGATGACTCGGTGGGAGACAGTGAATCACAGAATCACAGCATGTTGAAAGTGACCTAGTTCACACTCTTCTGTGAAAAAAAGAAAAGTGTGCCTGGGTAGAAAATGTCTGAAAGTTTACCGAACAAATAGTTTATCATGTTAACTTGGAGAATTAGAATAAAACAGGAAAGCAGGAAAGAAAAACTTGAGTGTAATTCAATTTCTCTATCATTTGTGTTTCTACACTGAGACTCTGAATACACTGGAAGCGCAATGTTTTTTAATGTGGCGGGATAAAGGTTTTCACGTTTTCCTGATCCATCCGTATTATTATCTCAGAATTGCTGGCAGTTCTTGCCATCTTTGGATCTACACCCATCTGAGTCAGGGGGCCATTCTGGACGGAGGAGATAATAGAGCAGAAGTGAAGTGAGAGGAAAGGAGAGACAAGATTTTCTCTTTTCTCTTCCAAGAGGAAAGGTCTTTGGAATGGGAACAACTCACAACCAAACTTTGGGGAAAGGATGTGATGGAAAATGAGACAAACATCCTACCCCTGTGATGAGAAGGATTCCCTGGGCTGGATGGAGGGAGGTCACAGGTGGCTGGACAAGGAAACCAACTAGGGAGAAACACACACAAGTGCAGAGCAAACACCCTGAGGCCACTCAGCCTGACTCCATGCAAACATGTGTCCAGCAGCCAGCCCTTCACCTGTGGCTCCCCAGCAAGACAGGTACCTCGGGGGTGCCAACTCATTCTGAGTCCATTATGCCTGGCCATTCATAAACCGCTGTCTAACGTGTGAGGAATAAACTCTCAATGTTTATGAGGAAATTGGGGAAGGAGATTGAAAGGTTACTTAAACGGAAAAAAAAGAAGTTCAGCAAGGCAGGATGGTAGAGAGACAAGAAAAAGACCTTAAAAGATAGAAAGGATTTGCCAAAGAAGAGAAAGAAAAAGAAATGATTCCGAATGGCTTAACCTGCAGCTAGGAAGTTAAGGAAGATTATCGATGGGTGAAGACTATGGAATAAAGTGAATAAAAGTTTTCAGAAGTTGCTGAGACTATGGTAAGAAGCATGATTATCCAATTATGAATTGGCTGCAATGGCATTCTAGGGGGACACTAGGAAGGGGAAACAAATGTTCCTGAGATGACAGTGGCAGGTGGAAAGTTGTTTCAGGGGAAGATCAGTCTTGCAGAGGGTGTATCAGAGGAGGGCAAGTGTGAGCAAGCAAGGAAATACTAAGTGTATACGGTTCCTTCACTGAGTGCACCCAGCCCCGTGGTCAGCCTTGAGAACAAGCAGGACTTCAGGTACTGGAGCTACATTTCAGTCATCAAGACTTGAGAAGACACCCTTAACTCAGGTCTTCTCTTCAAACTCCATCTTTCCTTCTTGACCTTCATTTGGCCTCTTCCCTTACCCTCAAGCTGTGGACTGAGGCCACAGAGCAAGATGGGTCACTAGTGTCCTCCATCCCCTGGCGACTGTGGTTCACATCAGTGGAGTACCAAAGGCAATAGCCAAGTAACAGACACAAGAGTGTATGAAGAAGAAGAGATTCTGATAAGGCTTTCTGTGACAGTGTGGGCCAAGTCGGTTCTATATGGCTGGTATCACCTGAATTATGAGCAGCCTTAGGGGAGAAGTTCTCAGAAGGCAGAGCCTGGCTCTCTAGAGGCTCTGCGTGCTCACAGCCCACTCCAAGACCTCAGTTACACCTTCGGCCCCCAATATCTCTCCCTCTGCCTGCTCAGAGTTTTTGAAGGCTTCTTTCCTCCACATTTCTCTTGAGCGGTGGAGGAGGAAGATGAGCTTCAGGCCAGCTCAGACTCCCCTGGGATCCCAGCAGGATGCCTATCATTAACCTCCCACCTTCTAGGAAGCTCCTAAGATCTTCACATTTGGGGCAGTTTTCATTTCAGCTGTGCTTCAAATTGCTGGCTGGAGACGGCCTGTTGGAAGGTGGCTAAAAGCAAGTAGCAATCCTTCGGGCAGCCTGGCCCTTCTCGACTGTCAGACATCTTCAGGGATATTCTAGGAAATGTTGTTTGTTCTAGAGAAGGGAGGGAAACAATCCAATTGTCCAATAATGCTTGAATGGAAAATAAATGATGCTATATGCATGTGATGAAAAAATATCAAGCAGTCAAAAATCAAAGACCTAGATCTATATGGATTCACGTGGATAAATCTTGAAAACATAATATTGATTGAAAGAAAATAAGATCAAGAATGTTAGATTGTGATAACAGGTATGTAAGTATTTAAATATTTAAATCAATTCAACATATTGCTTCTATATATATATATAGATGCAAGAAAATAAACTTTATCCAAAGAACACATTATTTACATTTCATATGCTCATTTATCTAGGAGACCCAAAAGAACCCACAGATAAACTAGCAGGAACTAATAAGACGGTTCAACAAGGCACACACATACAAGATCAATAAATTTTAAAAGTCAATCAGGCTCCTCTACACTGGCGATAACAAATTAGAAACTGTAAAAGAAAATAAGAAAAAAAGAAGATCTAAAAATTGTCACAAGAGCCATATAAATTATTTAGAGCTAAGCATACGTAGAAGGCAATATAACTAACAAACTGAGTACGAACAGTTAAACTCCACCCAACCCAAGGTTAGGAAAAGACTGTTGTTACTTTATGAGAACAGACCCTCTTCTTAAGTGGCAGATCAGTAAGTGAGAGTGAATCAAAGAAACACAGCATTTGAAAAGTCAGCTAGTCCAAGCCTCTTGATGGCACATACAGAAGCTGAAGCCCAGATAGGTTGAGTTACTTGGTAAAGGGCCCAACGTCCTGACTCAAGGACTAGCATTTTTCACTCATTCGTAAGACACAATCAAATGCAGTACCTTGGAAAGAGATGGGAAAAAAATGAAGAAATCAATTATATAGTTCCTCATCTTTAAGTACAGAAATAGCTGTGACAAAATTACACGTATTGAGGGAAAATTGAAGTGCAGAGTTTAAAATGTCAATAATCCACAGGGAAACTGGAGACCACTGAAAATATTCATATTAAATCTCTCTAGAAAAGACATGAAAAGATCTCCACTCAAAATGTGAATTTTATAATAGACATGGTATGATACAATTTATAATAGATATGGTATGAACCTTTCCCTTTCACGGGAAAGGTTCAGCTGGGAAAAAGGAAATGTTCTTGAAAATGGGGCCTGTGCTATTGCAGACACTGTGCTCCACCTAGGTCCACGGAATGCTCTGATGTCATCACTGAGGTCACAGAATTCCACTGTGCGCCTGGCAACCTTGCAAACATAACAGCCCTGGTGAGCACTAGGCAGTACTGCTGGTTCACTAAGTGGTACAAGTTTTTCAGCCATTTAGGAGACTTGACTATTTTTATTTGTATTGAATCATTTCAACGGATTGCCCAAGAGCCAACAAGGGCCAACCTGTAGGGAAGACGAGGAGTTGGACATCTCTTGAGGCATCTTCTAAGGGAGACTTCTAGTTGGTACCATGAAACGGCGACAAAAGAGGAAACATCTGGAAAATGAAGAGTCCCAGGAAACTGCCGAGAACGGAGGAGGTATGTGGGGGGCAACATGCTGGGGCACATGGGTTTCTGCCAAACTAAACCTTCTCTAGGATGGGGGGGACTGAGAACGTGTCACCTGTGAAGCAGGGAGCGAGAGACCTTGTCTCACTGACGCTGCCGTATCCATCCGGAGGGTCCCTGTGGTGTGAGACGGCACAGAACGGCCAGATGCCCCCTGGGAGATGGGAGGTCAGCTCCGCTGGTCTGAGGACTCTCCCCTGGGGCAGCCGGGCCTGGAGCTTTGTCGGACTCATAGCAGGCTGCATCCTGCTTGCACAGACCTAGAGGTGCAGCTTTTCTCAGTCCCCGATTTCTCTCTTATTCTCTTGGATCGTTCCCTGGGGTCATGAGGTGGGGGATGTGAAGGATGCAAGGATGCTGAGAGAGACCCATGAGTTGCTTGGCCTCTTTTACCAAAGTGGAAAGAGAAGCCCCATGAGTTGAAGGCCCTGTTGAAAACTATCTTGACAAGTGGAATGCACTTTGAAAGAAGATTGTTTGTCTAGGGATGGTGTCATATTGAAAGCAAGGAGGTTTTATTCCTTCAACAGGAAGAATTTCCCAAAGGAGATCAAGGGAAGGGAAGGGTTTTCCAGAGACTGAGACCGCGTGAGCAGGGGTGAGAAATGGCCTCAGGGTCCTGCGGGGAGCTCTGAGAGCCACGGGCCACGGGGTGCCTGCGTGCATTAAATGTAGGCGAGTAGCTTGCCCTGGGAGAGGGGTGGTCACCCCAGAGCTCCAGCTAGAGGCCTCTGCCCCAGATTAGAGCCCAGTAGCTCCTACCAGGCCCAGGGCCCTGGAGACTGTAGGATGGGCCCTGGGAATGGAGCTCTAGACAGCAGGCAGATTTCCAGGCAGTGGCTGGGACAGGCTGGGGAAGGCAATGAGTGCCCCTGACCATTCAGAATATTTTGCTCTATGTTCCTGTGTGTGACTCTGTGTGTGTGTGTGTGTGTGTGTGTGTGTGTGTGTGTGTGTGTGTGGTAGTGCAGAGAAGAGCGAGATGAATGGGGTTAGAGTGCTTACCAGATATAAAGTCTGCGTGGTAAAGTTCTTGTCACCCTGCCTGGACCTGGCTGACACTCGGTGTACGTAAGAGTGTATACAGAATTCTTGTTAGGGGTGTTTCATGAGACAGTAACTCATACACCCATGTACACTCTGATACAGCAAAAATATCACACACCCCACATATAACTTCCTTAGTAAACCACACACAGCACATGGAGGTATATACATGCATCCCTTCTGTACTACGTTCTCATACAACCCACCTGTATCACAATCGTCTCCTCTAACACCAAACGCTGGAGATGAGATATGTATATAGACACACACACTATATATATAGGACACACACACACACACACACTATATATATATGTATCTCCTCAACTCTTGCACAAACACAGCTAACTTCAGCCATCTCTAAATACCTCTATAAGAACCAGTCACGTGTCATACACACCACACTTATAATACATTCTTGAGTAATGCCAGACCCGCTTTGTACAAACCACAGTAAACCACAGTCTCAGTAACCCAGGTCAGGATGGCCAGAGAAAATATGGGCTATCCAGTTCAATTTGAATTCCAGATAAACAACAAGTAATTTTTCAGTATCAGTATGTCCCACATATTGTATGGGCCATACTTACACTAAAACTAAGTCAGGCCAAACACTGCATGGGAATACTTACACTAAAAAATTATTCTGGGTGTATCTGAAACTGAAATTTAACTGGGTGCCTTGTATTCTTGTTCACTAAGTCTGGCAACCCTTATATACTTACCACCAGCTGATGTATTATATATTTATTGTAGTTTTGTTTAGTGTGTGTCTTCCCCTACTAGAATGTGCAGCGTTACCAAACACTACAACAATGGAAGAGTGCCGGATACACAGGAGTAGCTGCTTACTGAATCTTGGTGACTGAATGAATGAACACGCACCATAAATACAAGCCACACCATGTAATGAGGAAAAGTTACATGTCCCAGAATTCCTGACTTGTGAACAGAAACCATGCACACAAAGGCCACAGACACAGATAGACACATCTGCACTGTGCTCCCCATGCCAACCCCACACTTACCACAGACTTAACTGATACACATCACTCACTCTTCCCACACACTCACAGTCACCACCGAGGCCTACATTACCAACTAGACAGTGAGAGAATAAGTATGGATTGGAATTAAATCCTGGAGTATCCACTGGGAACCACACTCTCAACTGCGTGTATTCACTGCACCTGACACGTGTCACACACTCAGTAAATATTTGTGGACAGAGGACTGACGAACCCACCCTGAGCCTTTCATTCCTCCCTCAGGAATCTCGAAGTCACAAGAGGATCCCCCTCGGCTTGGATCCACTGTGGTGGCCCAAGGCTGCAGCCCAGGGCCAGGGGAGGTCTCCTCTGCCTCTAAATACTTCTTCTGTACTTCTACTCGGCGCAAGCTCAGCTACGCTGGTAAGGGCGCGGGGCTCCTCAGGTGAGGGGGTGCTTGGCTGTGAGGCAGGAGGCACACAGATCCCAGGGAGGCTGAGAGGAAACCCAGGGTCATCAGAGGTGATGAGGGCTCTGTGGAGGAGCCTGGGCAGGATGGCTGAGCTGTTCCGAGGGCGTGGATGCCAGCTGAGTCTGGGTGTGTGTGTGTGAATACTGCTACTACCATGGTGGGGAAGTCAAGGAGCAGGGGCCGGAAAGGTCTGGGCTTGAGGTGGAGGGAAGAGGGACCAGATTAAGCATCTTCAGAGGAAAATGTAGGCTTTGTCTTTGCCTTTGCTTCCAGAGAAGGACAGAGTTCTGCATCATACACCTCCAGCCTGAGAGCAGGACCATCCAGCTCAGGTCCACACAGCTCACACATACACGCGCCCTCCAGGCACAGCCCTTCTCAGTGCACATCAACCCCAAGCAC
Organism: Mesoplodon bidens; assembly: GCF_964165515.1. Classification (NCBI taxonomy): domain Eukaryota; kingdom Metazoa; phylum Chordata; class Mammalia; order Artiodactyla; family Ziphiidae; genus Mesoplodon; species Mesoplodon bidens. Next base: position 171,411 of record NW_027672699.1, on the reverse strand, counting down.
GTGCTCCACAGTACTCTCCTCCTGCACCACAGCCCCATTCCACAAGGAATGCACCACCGATATTCCCAAACTCACACTCCTCGTCGTACACGCATCCAGCCGCATCCCTCACATACCACAGCCCTCACCACCATACTCCACACCCCTGTATACAGACACCGCTCCAGTATCCCCCCCACGCACATGAAAAGCCCACAGATGACACCAGATACACCACTCCGTCCTACGGCCAACAGACACCAAGCTCACGACATAGCTATGTCGTGCCAATGTCCCTCTCTCGTCTACCACACCTGCTCCCTCAGCTTCCGGCATGGCCCATGCATGTTATTATGATTTTAATTTCCTTTTTCAGGAATCCGGAGATTTCATCGAGACACTGCCCAGCCTAGAGCAGCCCTAGCCCAGGATCAGGAAGAAGGAGAGACCGCTCCCCCATCACACTGTGTCTCCTCCTCACCCTCTTCACCCTGTAAGAACTATCTGCACCCAGACAAAGAGGAAAGGGGCATGAAAATATACTACATGCAGGCACAAGTGAACAAGGGTGTCGCTGTCTCCTGGAAGACAAAGAAACCCTTGGAGTTGCCTGAAAAGCGGCTGAGGATAGAAGAAGTGACCCTTCCTGAGGATGTGTGCGCAGTAGCCACTGAGCCCTCTTCTGATGTGTCCACCGAAAGCCTCCTGTCTGACAGTGAGCCCACTGGGGAGGAGAAAGAGTATGAGGAAAGGGCAGAGCCAGGCAGCCCATCAGGGCCACCTGCCGTCGAGGAGAGACCCAGCGCCAAGACAGCGGACTGGATGGTGACCATGGAGACCGGCTTCAGGTGCATGGCCTGCTGCCGGGTCTTCCCCGCCTTGGAGATCCTCCAGCAGCACGTGAAGTTCGGCATCCTGGAGGGCTTCAGCTGCCGTGTCTCTCATCTCACCATGGTCCAGCTGATGGGCAATGTGGAATCCAAGAGCACCCCGGAGGAGGAGGAGGAGAACGAGGAGGAGGAGGACGACGAGGAGGAGGAGGAGGAGGTGGAAGAGAAGCAAGAAGAAAAGGAGAATGAGGGAGCGCAGCCCACGGGGGAAGGCCCCAGCCCAAAGAGACCCCGCAGGCAGGGTCTTTTCTCTCCTTTGAGTTCCAAACAGCAACTGAGATTCATGGGACCGAAGATCCTGGAAGACGGTGTGGCCGTCCCTCGGAAGAGGTAAGGCTTGAGGCTGGCAGTCTTCTGAGCCTATGTCACGAGGGCCCAGAGGAGTCTAAGGGAAGGGGCCGCACACATGTGCTGGTTGACCTAATGGCTCTGCAGTTGCATCAAATGGGACACACCCAGCACTACCAAAGGCATTGAGCTCTGTTGACGTAAACAAGAAGGTGGAGCCTTTTCCTAGGAGTTTTCTCAGGGTCTGCACGACGGACCTCAACTCTTAGAGGACGTACTGCCAGCAGCGCCTTCTCGGCAGAGAGAGCCAGGAGTGGTCTCCAGAGAGGACAGGGGCCCTGGCAGGACCAGACCGTTGAGGTCTGAGAGCCTTGGGCCTGAGCCGAGATCTCACCCGGACCACTGGACCTAGCCTTCTGTGACAAAGGGGAATATGAAAGAGAGTCACGTGGAAATGAGGTCCCCCGAGATATGGAAATGTTCCAGAACCTTCGTTGCGTGGTAGTTGATCTGGAGCCAAGCTCACTGTGGTGTGTGTGGCTCTGAGCATTAAGGCAACGCTGGAGGGTAACCCTGACCAGCAGAGCTTGGAGTGCTGCTTGTCTCTTCCTGTTCTACCTCATTTGTTTTATCCCTTCCAGGGAGAAGAAAGGACCCTCGGGAGAGTAGCAGACAGAAGGCCGTGGTCTGAAGGAGGATGAAGGGACCGGCACTCAGTCTAACATCATATGACGATAGAAGCGTCCTATGCAATAAAGGGCATTTTCCAAACCTTTCCTGGAGCTTTTATTTAATTACATTTTTCTATCTATGCATCTATCTGTCATCTACATCTGTATCTTTCAAGGTTTGTGAACAAGCTTTCACATAAGCACTAGAGACGTCCACCAGCATTTTCCAGAAGAGGCCTGCAAATTGCTGGGGACTCCTCACAAATAGGGAATGGCCACAACCCCTGCCACACAGACTATGCGCGTGGCCCTCCTGACGTACTCCCACTCTCTCTCTGAATTTCCCAACGTCTGAGATGAGGGTGCTGGCTGGAGGCAATGATCACGTGCAGGCTGAATCTTCTCCAGATTCTGATTCTCTTCCTGGGCCTATCGTCCTCAAGCACAGTCTCCATGTCCCTGGCCACACTGATCTCTCTCCTTCAGTCCTTCCCTCCCTCGCTCTCCTGCCTCCCAGTGCAGAGAATACTGTTTTGCATTTGAGACGACATTTAGTTTTTGTTCACAGAATTCTCACCTGTTCTACTGTGGCCTCCGTTGTGAACATTCCAAAGCTGAGAATTTTCTTTTTTTCTCCCTCATTTCTGCTGAGTCTTTACCTTCCTAATGCAGTGAACTCAGAGTGCCTAGCTGACTGGATGGGGACAAAAATCCAGGGAGCAAAGAGAAATAATAAAAGAATATATCAGTTAATTTTTCATAGTGTTATCCAACTACATATTTTTAAAATTTTGGAATACTATTAGGAATCTTCTCTTTATAAAAAACTGAATTATTGGGCTTCCCTGGTGGAGCAGTGGTTAAGAATATGCCTGCGAATGCAGGGGACATGGGTTCGAGCCCTGGTCTGGGAAGATCCCACGTGCCACGGAGTAACTCAGCCCGCGCGCCACAACTACTGAGCCTGCGCTCTAGAGCCCGTGTGCCACATCTACCGAGCCCACGTGCCACAACTACGGAAGCCTGCGTGCCTGGAGCCCATGCTCCACAACAAGAGAAGCCACTGCAATGAGAAGCCCGTGCACCACAGCCAAGAGTAGACCCCGCTCACTGCAACTAGAGAACGCCCGCTAGCAGCAACAAAGACCCAATGCAGCCCAAAATAACTTAATTAATTTTAAAAAATTGAATTAGTTTCAAGGGTACAATGCATAAAAGTACAATAAAAGCCCCCCTTCAGAACCCCCCAACCCCACTCTCAAGATGGAATAGATATGCTGTGATACAATTTATAGTCGTAGCACTACTACTCCTCCCACCACATCCGAAATCCTCTGAGCCAGGTGCAGCAGCTCCCTTTCACAAAGCTAGGACCCGCCACAAGACAGATGATAATCCCTTTGGACATTTCAAGGAGCGGCACCAAGGCAACAGTACCTGGGAAATGCCACTGACAGCTCAGAATATCCATGGCATTTCTAGAGCCTCGGCACTGCTCTCGCTCTGGGAATGAAGGTCCAAAAAGCACATCGGAGAATGTCCATAGTTGTAAACAAGCTCCACCTTTGAAACACAATCTACATAGAACCACATATACAAGCCTGCACGATGGAGGAAGCCAAGGTCTCCTCCATGATTTCCCTTCTGACCACCTTAGTGTCTCCTCAACCATAAAAGGTGAACTTGAAACTCAGGACCTTGCCTTGTCCCCAGAAACATCCAAGCTTGGATCAGTCTTTCTAAGACCAGATCCTTGCTCTCTGAACTATTAGAGACTTGTCACATACACAGAAGTAGAACAGGATTGTTTCTATCTACCTGGGGACCAGGAGTCTTTCACATTGCTCCTGTTAAAACTCTCACAACAGCAAAACTTTACCTACAAAGGGTTCAAGCTATGACACTCCCAATTTCCACAAACCTCCTCAGCTCTTGTGAGTCACATGCAGCCAATTCCAGGAATTGGAAACATGGTTGTGAGGATGAAACTGACTTTGGGGCTCCCCTTGGATATGGTCTTCCAGACTTACCGAAAGGCCATTAAGAGGAAGGTTTACCCCACCTCAGGGAAACCCGAGGCAGTACTTGCAGTCAAGGGCTGGCCATGGCTTCTGAGCTACATCCAAAAAGAATTTCATACTGTACCTGGATCTGCTGAAGCCATTTCTGACTGTCCGAGAGCCAGCATGTACCGCTTCTCAACTGCCTCCATTGTGGATCATCAGTAGGGCTGTCAGATTTAGTAAATATAAGTACAGGATGCCCAGTTAAACCTGAACTTCACATGAATAATAAGTCATTATTTTTAGTATAAGTAGATCCTATGAACTCTTTGGGGCATACTAATCTTAAAAATGTACTTGTTGTTTCTCTGACATTCAGATTTAACTAAACAGCCTATATTTTATCTGTCAACCCTACCCTTCAGAAATGATGGAGGCTCATAGAGATCCAGGAGACGCCTCAGCGCCTCCTCAGCTTTTATTTCTACGTCCTGGACAGCGAGCACGAACCTTCCAGCCCCAGTCATTGGCTAGAATGGAGGATATTCTCTGTTTTAGAGCTTTTTCTACTTGTCATTGTTATTATCTTCCTTATTTTAAAGAGATGTTTCTATTTTCCCAAACTTCATAGCTCATCCAAAAGTATTTCAAAGTTCATTAGACAAGGGAAAAACAACATGGTTCTGAAAAGTGAAGGAAACCGCCTGGTGTTTAGTAAAGAAGTAGTAGGGAGACTGAAAAAGCCAAACTTAATAAGCAAATCTCTCCAAGGGTATTTTCAGAGCTTGATACCCTCCCACACCCTGAAAATATTATTACATCAAAAACGTAGAACTGCTAACCAAATGTAAGGCTCCCATATGATTCTATCAAACTGAGGATGCTTCTTTACTAAGCAGTGAGCACACTTGCTGCCCCAGGGACCTTGGCAGTTGCAACGTAGGGCTCTTCCCTCTGGGATGGAAACAGCAAGTTTTCCTGTGGTCTACACGCTGGCCCCAAAAATACTACACTCCCAATACTTGTCAACTTTAAGTATTTTTCTACATATCTCCATTTTTCTGTTACTATTTGGACTACATCCTAGACTTGACACTACATAAATTGCATTCAAGAAGCTATTTTTAAAAGTTGGTAGGAAACCTTAAATCTATAGCTTGCAGTCCCTGGCTTACTTTCATCCAGGTGCATAAGTGTTTTCAAAAGTAGTCAGGTTAGTTACCCCATATCACAGCCCCACGCTTGTGTCACAGATATAAAAATGGAACATGATATTTAAGGTTTTAGTTGCCAAGTCATCAAGCCTCCCAGACAGAGGCAATAGGGCAAAATGATTACAGAGGCATGGATTTTGATTTGCTCCAGTGTCTTGGGCAAGTCACTTGGCCTCTGTATTTATTTGTACTTATCTGCACTTATCTGTCACTTGGGGGTCATAATTGTACCTGGTCCATGGGTACGTTGTACAAATGATCTGTAAAGTAGTTACAAGAAACCGACACAGAGTAAGCACTCCACAGACATTGGCTATTAGCTATTGGAAATATTTCTCCATGAAACAGATGACTTTATCAGTGGATGACTCGGTGGGAGACAGTGAATCACAGAATCACAGCATGTTGAAAGTGACCTAGTTCACACTCTTCTGTGAAAAAAAGAAAAGTGTGCCTGGGTAGAAAATGTCTGAAAGTTTACCGAACAAATAGTTTATCATGTTAACTTGGAGAATTAGAATAAAACAGGAAAGCAGGAAAGAAAAACTTGAGTGTAATTCAATTTCTCTATCATTTGTGTTTCTACACTGAGACTCTGAATACACTGGAAGCGCAATGTTTTTTAATGTGGCGGGATAAAGGTTTTCACGTTTTCCTGATCCATCCGTATTATTATCTCAGAATTGCTGGCAGTTCTTGCCATCTTTGGATCTACACCCATCTGAGTCAGGGGGCCATTCTGGACGGAGGAGATAATAGAGCAGAAGTGAAGTGAGAGGAAAGGAGAGACAAGATTTTCTCTTTTCTCTTCCAAGAGGAAAGGTCTTTGGAATGGGAACAACTCACAACCAAACTTTGGGGAAAGGATGTGATGGAAAATGAGACAAACATCCTACCCCTGTGATGAGAAGGATTCCCTGGGCTGGATGGAGGGAGGTCACAGGTGGCTGGACAAGGAAACCAACTAGGGAGAAACACACACAAGTGCAGAGCAAACACCCTGAGGCCACTCAGCCTGACTCCATGCAAACATGTGTCCAGCAGCCAGCCCTTCACCTGTGGCTCCCCAGCAAGACAGGTACCTCGGGGGTGCCAACTCATTCTGAGTCCATTATGCCTGGCCATTCATAAACCGCTGTCTAACGTGTGAGGAATAAACTCTCAATGTTTATGAGGAAATTGGGGAAGGAGATTGAAAGGTTACTTAAACGGAAAAAAAAGAAGTTCAGCAAGGCAGGATGGTAGAGAGACAAGAAAAAGACCTTAAAAGATAGAAAGGATTTGCCAAAGAAGAGAAAGAAAAAGAAATGATTCCGAATGGCTTAACCTGCAGCTAGGAAGTTAAGGAAGATTATCGATGGGTGAAGACTATGGAATAAAGTGAATAAAAGTTTTCAGAAGTTGCTGAGACTATGGTAAGAAGCATGATTATCCAATTATGAATTGGCTGCAATGGCATTCTAGGGGGACACTAGGAAGGGGAAACAAATGTTCCTGAGATGACAGTGGCAGGTGGAAAGTTGTTTCAGGGGAAGATCAGTCTTGCAGAGGGTGTATCAGAGGAGGGCAAGTGTGAGCAAGCAAGGAAATACTAAGTGTATACGGTTCCTTCACTGAGTGCACCCAGCCCCGTGGTCAGCCTTGAGAACAAGCAGGACTTCAGGTACTGGAGCTACATTTCAGTCATCAAGACTTGAGAAGACACCCTTAACTCAGGTCTTCTCTTCAAACTCCATCTTTCCTTCTTGACCTTCATTTGGCCTCTTCCCTTACCCTCAAGCTGTGGACTGAGGCCACAGAGCAAGATGGGTCACTAGTGTCCTCCATCCCCTGGCGACTGTGGTTCACATCAGTGGAGTACCAAAGGCAATAGCCAAGTAACAGACACAAGAGTGTATGAAGAAGAAGAGATTCTGATAAGGCTTTCTGTGACAGTGTGGGCCAAGTCGGCTCTATATGGCTGGTATCACCTGAATTATGAGCAGCCTTAGGGGAGAAGTTCTCAGAAGGCAGAGCCTGGCTCTCTAGAGGCTCTGCGTGCTCACAGCCCACTCCAAGACCTCAGTTACACCTTCGGCCCCCAATATCTCTCCCTCTGCCTGCTCAGAGTTTTTGAAGGCTTCTTTCCTCCACATTTCTCTTGAGCGGTGGAGGAGGAAGATGAGCTTCAGGCCAGCTCAGACTCCCCTGGGATCCCAGCAGGATGCCTATCATTAACCTCCCACCTTCTAGGAAGCTCCTAAGATCTTCACATTTGGGGCAGTTTTCATTTCAGCTGTGCTTCAAATTGCTGGCTGGAGACGGCCTGTTGGAAGGTGGCTAAAAGCAAGTAGCAATCCTTCGGGCAGCCTGGCCCTTCTCGACTGTCAGACATCTTCAGGGATATTCTAGGAAATGTTGTTTGTTCTAGAGAAGGGAGGGAAACAATCCAATTGTCCAATAATGCTTGAATGGAAAATAAATGATGCTATATGCATGTGATGAAAAAATATCAAGCAGTCAAAAATCAAAGACCTAGATCTATATGGATTCACGTGGATAAATCTTGAAAACATAATATTGATTGAAAGAAAATAAGATCAAGAATGTTAGATTGTGATAACAGGTATGTAAGTATTTAAATATTTAAATCAATTCAACATATTGCTTCTATATATATATATAGATGCAAGAAAATAAACTTTATCCAAAGAACACATTATTTACATTTCATATGCTCATTTATCTAGGAGACCCAAAAGAACCCACAGATAAACTAGCAGGAACTAATAAGACGGTTCAACAAGGCACACACATACAAGATCAATAAATTTTAAAAGTCAATCAGGCTCCTCTACACTGGCGATAACAAATTAGAAAGTGTAAAAGAAAATAAGAAAAAAAGAAGATCTAAAAATTGTCACAAGAGCCATATAAATTATTTAGAGCTAAGCATACGTAGAAGGCAATATAACTAACAAACTGAGTACGAACAGTTAAACTCCACCCAACCCAAGGTTAGGAAAAGACTGTTGTTACTTTATGAGAACAGACCCTCTTCTTAAGTGGCAGATCAGTAAGTGAGAGTGAATCAAAGAAACACAGCATTTGAAAAGTCAGCTAGTCCAAGCCTCTTGATGGCACATACAGAAGCTGAAGCCCAGATAGGTTGAGTTACTTGGTAAAGGGCCCAACGTCCTGACTCAAGGACTAGCATTTTTCACTCATTCGTAAGACACAATCAAATGCAGTACCTTGGAAAGAGATGGGAAAAAAATGAAGAAATCAATTATATAGTTCCTCATCTTTAAGTACAGAAATAGCTGTGACAAAATTACACGTATTGAGGGAAAATTGAAGTGCAGAGTTTAAAATGTCAATAATCCACAGGGAAACTGGAGACCACTGAAAATATTCATATTAAATCTCTCTAGAAAAGACATGAAAAGATCTCCACTCAAAATGTGAATTTTATAATAGACATGGTATGATACAATTTATAATAGATATGGTATGAACCTTTCCCTTTCACGGGAAAGGTTCAGCTGGGAAAAAGGAAATGTTCTTGAAAATGGGGCCTGTGCTATTGCAGACACTGTGCTCCACCTAGGTCCACGGAATGCTCTGATGTCATCACTGAGGTCACAGAATTCCACTGTGCGCCTGGCAACCTTGCAAACATAACAGCCCTGGTGAGCACTAGGCAGTACTGCTGGTTCACTAAGTGGTACAAGTTTTTCAGCCATTTAGGAGACTTGACTATTTTTATTTGTATTGAATCATTTCAACGGATTGCCCAAGAGCCAACAAGGGCCAACCTGTAGGGAAGACGAGGAGTTGGACATCTCTTGAGGCATCTTCTAAGGGAGACTTCTAGTTGGTACCATGAAACGGCGACAAAAGAGGAAACATCTGGAAAATGAAGAGTCCCAGGAAACTGCCGAGAACAGAGGAGGTATGTGGGGGGCAACATGCTGGGGCACATGGGTTTCTGCCAAACTAAACCTTCTCTAGGATGGGGGGGACTGAGAACGTGTCACCTGTGAAGCAGGGAGCGAGAGACCTTGTCTCACTGACGCTGCCGTATCCATCCGGAGGGTCCCTGTGGTGTGAGACGGCACAGAACGGCCAGATGCCCCCTGGGAGATGGGAGGTCAGCTCCGCTGGTCTGAGGACTCTCCCCTGGGGCAGCCGGGCCTGGAGCTTTGTCGGACTCATAGCAGGCTGCATCCTGCTTGCACAGACCTAGAGGTACAGCTTTTCTCAGTCCCCGATTTCTCTCTTATTCTCTTGGATCGTTCCCTGGGGTCATGAGGTGGGGGATGTGAAGGATGCAAGGATGCTGAGAGAGACCCATGAGTTGCTTGGCCTCTTTTACCAAAGTGGAAAGAGAAGCCCCATGAGTTGAAGGCCCTGTTGAAAACTATCTTGACAAGTGGAATGCACTTTGAAAGAAGATTGTTTGTCTAGGGATGGTGTCATATTGAAAGCAAGGAGGTTTTATTCCTTCAACAGGAAGAATTTCCCAAAGGAGATCAAGGGAAGGGAAGGGTTTTCCAGAGACTGAGACCGCGTGAGCAGGGGTGAGAAATGGCCTCAGGGTCCTGCGGGGAGCTCTGAGAGCCACGGGCCACGGGGTGCCTGCGTGCATTAAATGTAGGCGAGTAGCTTGCCCTGGGAGAGGGGTGGTCACCCCAGAGCTCCAGCTAGAGGCCTCTGCCCCAGATTAGAGCCCAGTAGCTCCTACCAGGCCCAGGGCCCTGGAGACTGTAGGATGGGCCCTGGGAATGGAGCTCTAGACAGCAGGCAGATTTCCAGGCAGTGGCTGGGACAGGCTGGGGAAGGCAATGACTGCCCCTGACCATTCAGAATATTTTGCTCTATGTTCCTGTGTGTGACTGTGTGTGTGTGTGTGTGTGTGTGTGTCTGGTAGTGCAGAGAAGAGCGAGATGAATGGGGTTAGAGTGCTTACCAGATATAAAGTCTGCGTGGTAAAGTTCTTGTCACCCTGCCTGGACCTGGCTGACACTCGGTGTACGTAAGAGTGTATACAGAATTCTTGTTAGGGGTGTTTCATGAGACAGTAACTCATACACCCATGTACACTCTGATACAGCAAAAATATCACACACCCCACATATAACTTCCTTAGTAAACCACACACAGCACATGGAGGTATATACATGCATCCCTTCTGTACTACGTTCTCATACAACCCACCTGTATCACAATCGTCTCCTCTAACACCAAACGCTGGAGATGAGATATGTATATAGACACACACACTATATATATAGGACACACACACACACACACACTATATATATATGTATCTCCTCAACTCTTGCACAAACACAGCTAACTTCAGCCATCTCTAAATACCTCTATAAGAACCAGTCACGTGTCATACACACCACACTTATAATACATTCTTGAGTAATGCCAGACCCGCTTTGTACAAACCACAGTAAACCACAGTCTCAGTAACCCAGGTCAGGATGGCCAGAGAAAATATGGGCTATCCAGTTCAATTTGAATTCCAGATAAACAACAAGTAATTTTTCAGTATCAGTATGTCCCACATATTGTATGGGCCATACTTACACTAAAACTAAGTCAGGCCAAACACTGCATGGGAATACTTACACTAAAAAATTATTCTGGGTGTATCTGAAACTGAAATTTAACTGGGTGCCTTGTATTCTTGTTCACTAAGTCTGGCAACCCTTATATACTTACCACCAGCTGATGTATTATATATTTATTGTAGTTTTGTTTAGTGTGTGTCTTCCCCTACTAGAATGTGCAGCGTTACCAAACACTACAACAATGGAAGAGTGCCGGATACACAGGAGTAGCTGCTTACTGAATCTTGGTGACTGAATGAATGAACACGCACCATAAATACAAGCCACACCATGTAATGAGGAAAAGTTACATGTCCCAGAATTCCTGACTTGTGAACAGAAACCATGCACACAAAGGCCACAGACACAGATAGACACATCTGCACTGTGCTCCCCATGCCAACCCCACACTTACCACAGACTTAACTGATACACATCACTCACTCTTCCCACACACTCACAGTCACCACCGAGGCCTACATTACCAACTAGACAGTGAGAGAATAAGTATGGATTGGAATTAAATCCTGGAGTATCCACTGGGAACCACACTCTCAACTGCGTGTATTCACTGCACCTGACACGTGTCACACACTCAGTAAATATTTGTGGACAGAGGACTGACGAACCCACCCTGAGCCTTTCATTCCTCCCTCAGGAATCTCGAAGTCACAAGAGGATCCCCCTCGGCTTGGATCCACTGTGGTGGCCCAAGGCTGCAGCCCAGGGCCAGGGGAGGTCTCCTCTGCCTCTAAATACTTCTTCTGTACTTCTACTCGGCGCAAGCTCAGCTACGCTGGTAAGGGCGCGGGGCTCCTCAGGTGAGGCGGTGCTTGGCTGTGAGGCAGGAGGCACACAGATCCCAGGGAGGCTGAGAGGAAACCCAGGGTCATCAGAGGTGATGAGGGCTCTGTGGAGGAGCCTGGGCAGGATGGCTGAGCTGTTCCGAGGGCGTGGATGCCAGCTGAGTCTGGGTGTGTGTGTGTGAATACTGCTACTACCATGGTGGGGAAGTCAAGGAGCAGGGGCCGGAAAGGTCTGGGCTTGAGGTGGAGGGAAGAGGGACCAGATTAAGCATCTTCAGAGGAAAATGTAGGCTTTGTCTTTGCCTTTGCTTCCAGAGAAGGACAGAGTTCTGCATCATACACCTCCAGCCTGAGAGCAGGACCATCCAGCTCAGGTCCACACAGCTCACACATACACGCGCCCTCCAGGCACAGCCCTTCTCAGTGCACATCAACCCCAAGCACGTGCTCCACAGTACTCTCCTCCTGCACCACAGCCCCATTCCACAAGGAATGCACCACCGATATTCCCAAACTCACACTCCTCGTCGTACACGCATCCAGCCGCATCCCTCACATACCACAGCCCTCACCACCATACTCCACACCCCTGTATACAGACACCGCTCCAGTATCCCCCCCACGCACATGAAAAGCCCACAGATGACACCAGATACACCACTCCGTCCTACGGCCAACAGACACCAAGCTCACGACATAGCTATGTCGTGCCAATGTCCCTCTCTCGTCTACCACACCTGCTCCCTCAGCTTCCGGCATGGCCCATGCATGTTATTATGATTTTAATTTCCTTTTTCAGGAATCCGGAGATTTCATCGAGACACTGCCCAGCCTAGAGCAGCCCTAGCCCAGGATCAGGAAGAAGGAGAGACCGCTCCCCCATCACACTGTGTCTCCTCCTCACCCTCTTCACCCTGTAAGAACTATCTGCACCCAGACAAAGAGGAAAGGGGCATGAAAATATACTACATGCAGGCACAAGTGAACAAGGGTGTCGCTGTCTCCTGGAAGACAAAGAAACCCTTGGAGTTGCCTGAAAAGCGGCTGAGGATAGAAGAAGTGACCCTTCCTGAGGATGTGTGCGCAGTAGCCACTGAGCCCTCTTCTGATGTGTCCACCGAAAGCCTCCTGTCTGACAGTGAGCCCACTGGGGAGGAGAAAGAGTATGAGGAAAGGGCAGAGCCAGGCAGCCCATCAGGGCCACCTGCCGTCGAGGAGAGACCCAGCGCCAAGACAGCGGACTGGATGGTGACCATGGAGACCGGCTTCAGGTGCATGGCCTGCTGCCGGGTCTTCCCCGCCTTGGAGATCCTCCAGCAGCACGTGAAGTTCGGCATCCTGGAGGGCTTCAGCTGCCGTGTCTCTCATCTCACCATGGTCCAGCTGATGGGCAATGTGGAATCCAAGAGCACCCCTGAGGAGGAGGACGAGGAGGAGGAGGAGGAGAACGAGGAGGAGGAGGACGACGACGAGGAGGAGGAGGAGGAGGAAGAGAAGCAAGAAGAAAAGGAGAATGAGGGAGCGCAGCCCACGGGGGAAGGCCCCAGCCCAAAGAGACCCCGCAGGCAGGGTCTTTTCTCTCCTTTGAGTTCCAAACAGCAACTGAGATTCATGGGACCGAAGATCCTGGAAGACGGTGTGGCCGTCCCTCGGAAGAGGTAAGGCTTGAGGCTGGCAGTCTTCTGAGCCTATGTCACGAGGGCCCAGAGGAGTCTAAGGGAAGGGGCCGCACACATGTGCTGGTTGACCTAATGGCTCTGCAGTTGCATCAAATGGGACACACCCAGCACTACCAAAGGCATTGAGCTCTGTTGACGTAAACAAGAAGGTGGAGCCTTTTCCTAGGAGTTTTCTCAGGGTCTGCACGACGGACCTCAACTCTTAGAGGACGTACTGCCAGCAGCGCCTTCTCGGCAGAGAGAGCCAGGAGTGGTCTCCAGAGAGGACAGGGGCCCTGGCAGGACCAGACCGTTGAGGTCTGAGAGCCTTGGGCCTGAGCCGAGATCTCACCCGGACCACTGGACCTAGCCTTCTGTGACAAAGGGGAATATGAAAGAGAGTCACGTGGAAATGAGGTCCCCCGAGATATGGAAATGTTCCAGAACCTTCGTTGCGTGGTAGTTGATCTGGAGCCAAGCTCACTGTGGTGTGTGTGGCTCTGAGCATTAAGGCAACGCTGGAGGGTAACCCTGACCAGCAGAGCTTGGAGTGCTGCTTGTCTCTTCCTGTTCTACCTCATTTGTTTTATCCCTTCCAGGGAGAAGAAAGGACCCTCGGGAGAGTAGCAGACAGAAGGCCGTGGTCTGAAGGAGGATGAAGGGACCGGCACTCAGTCTAACATCATATGACGATAGAAGCGTCCTATGCAATAAAGGGCATTTTCCAAACCTTTCCTGGAGCTTTTATTTAATTACATTTTTCTATCTATGCATCTATCTGTCATCTACATCTGTATCTTTCAAGGTTTGTGAACAAGCTTTCACATAAGCACTAGAGACGTCCACCAGCATTTTCCAGAAGAGGCCTGCAAATTGCTGGGGACTCCTCACAAATAGGGAATGGCCACAACCCCTGCCACACAGACTATGCGCGTGGCCCTCCTGACGTACTCCCACTCTCTCTCTGAATTTCCCAACGTCTGAGATGAGGGTGCTGGCTGGAGGCAATGATCACGTGCAGGCTGAATCTTCTCCAGATTCTGATTCTCTTCCTGGGCCTATCGTCCTCAAGCACAGTCTCCATGTCCCTGGCCACACTGATCTCTCTCCTTCAGTCCTTCCCTCCCTCGCTCTCCTGCCTCCCAGTGCAGAGAATACTGTTTTGCATTTGAGACGACATTTAGTTTTTGTTCACAGAATTCTCACCTGTTCTACTGTGGCCTCCGTTGTGAACATTCCAAAGCTGAGAATTTTCTTTTTTTCTCCCTCATTTCTGCTGAGTCTTTACCTTCCTAATGCAGTGAACTCAGAGTGCCTAGCTGACTGGATGGGGACAAAAATCCAGGGAGCAAAGAGAAATAATAAAAGAATATATCAGTTAATTTTTCATAGTGTTATCCAACTACATATTTTTAAAATTTTGGAATACTATTAGGAATCTTCTCTTTATAAAAAACTGAATTATTGGGCTTCCCTGGTGGAGCAGTGGTTAAGAATATGCCTGCGAATGCAGGGGACATGGGTTCGAGCCCTGGTCTGGGAAGATCCCACGTGCCACGGAGTAACTCAGCCCGCGCGCCACAACTACTGAGCCTGCGCTCTAGAGCCCGTGTGCCACATCTACCGAGCCCACGTGCCACAACTACGGAAGCCTGCGTGCCTAGAGCCCATGCTCCGCAACAAGAGAAGCCACTGCAATGAGAAGCCCGTGCACCACAGCCAAGAGTAGCCCCCGCTCACTGCAACTAGAGAACGCCCGCTAGCAGCAACAAAGACCCAATGCAGCCCAAAATAACTTAATTAATTTTAAAAAATTGAATTAGTTTCAAGGGTACAATGTATAAAAGTACAATAAAAGCCCCCCTTCAGAACCCCCCAACCCCACTCTCAAGATGGAATAGATATGCTGTGATACAATTTATAGTCGTAGCACTACTACTCCTCCCACCACATCCGAAATCCTCTGAGCCAGGTGCAGCAGCTCCCTTTCACAATGCTAGGACCCGCCACAAGACAGATGATAATCCCTTTGGACATTTCAAGGAGCGGCGCCAAGGCAACAGTACCTGGGAAATGCCACTGACAGCTCAGAATATCCATGGCATTTCTAGAGCCTCGGCACTGCTCTCGCTCTGGGAATGAAGGTCCAAAAAGCACATCGGAGAATGTCCATAGTTGTAAACAAGCTCCACCTTTGAAACACAATCTACATAGAACCACATATACAAGCCTGCACGATGGAGGAAGCCAAGGTCTCCTCCATGATTTCCCTTCTGACCACCTTAGTGTCTCCTCAACCATAAAAGGTGAACTTGAAACTCAGGACCTTGCCTTGTCCCCAGAAACATCCAAGCTTGGATCAGTCTTTCTAAGACCAGATCCTTGCTCTCTGAACTATTAGAGACTTGTCACATACACAGAAGTAGAACAGGATTGTTTCTATCTACCTGGGGACCAGGAGTCTTTCACATTGCTCCTGTTAAAACTCTCACAACAGCAAAACTTTACCTACAAAGGGTTCAAGCTATGACACTCCCAATTTCCACAAACCTCCTCAGCTCTTGTGAGTCACATGCAGCCAATTCCAGGAATTGGAAACATGGTTGTGAGGATGAAACTGACTTTGGGGCTCCCCTTGGATATGGTCTTCCAGACTTACCAAAAGGCCATTAAGAGGAAGGTTTACCCCACCTCAGGGAAACCCGAGGCAGTACTTGCAGTCAAGGGCTGGCCATGGCTTCTGAGCTACATCCAAAAAGAATTTCATACTGTACCTGGATCTGCTGAAGCCATTTCTGACTGTCCGAGAGCCAGCATGTACCGCTCCTCAACTGCCTCCATTGTGGATCATCAGTAGGGCTGTCAGATTTAGTAAATATAAGTACAGGATGCCCAGTTCAACTTGAACTTCACATGAATAATAAGTCATTATTTTTAGTATAAGTAGATCCTATGAACTATTTGGGGCATACTTATCTTAAAAATGTACTTGTTGTTTCTCTGACATTCAGAGTTAACTAAACAGCCTATATTTTATCTGTCAACCCTACCCTTCAGAAATGATGGAGGCTCATAGAGATCCAGGAGACGGCTCAGCGCCTCCTCAGCTTTTATTTCTACGTCCTGGACAGCGAGCACGAACCTTCCAGTCCCAGTCATTGGCTAGAATGGAGGATATTCTCTGTTTTAGAGCTTTTTCTACTTGTCATTGTTATTATCTTCCTTATTTTAAAGAGATGTTTCTATTTTCCCAAACTTCATAGCTCATCCAAAAGTATTTCAAAGTTCATTAGACAAGGGAAAAACAACATGGTTCTGAAAAGTGAAGGAAACCGCCTGGTGTTTAGTAAAGAAGTAGTAGGGAGACTGAAAAAGCCAAACTTAATAAGCAAATCTCTCCAAGGGTATTTTCAGAGCTTGATACCCTCCCACACCCTGAAAATATTATTACATCAAAAACGTAGAACTGCTAACCAAATGTAAGGCTCCCATATGATTCTATCAAACTGAGGATGCTTCTTTACTAAGCAGTGAGCACACTTGCTGCCCCAGGGACCTTGGCAGTTGCAACGTAGGGCTCTTCCCTCTGGGATGGAAACAGCAAGTTTTCCTGTGGTCTACACGCTGGCCCCAAAAATACTACACTCCCAATACTTGTCAACTTTAAGTATTTTTCTACATATCTCCATTTTTCTGTTACTATTTGGACTACATCCTAGACTTGACACTACATAAATTGCATTCAAGAAGCTATTTTTAAAAGTTGGTAGGAAACCTTAAATCTATAGCTTGCAGTCCCTGGCTTACTTTCATCCAGGTGCATAAGTGTTTTCAAAAGTAGTCAGGTTAGTTACCCCATATCACAGCCCCACGCTTGTGTCACAGATATAAAAATGGAACATGATATTTAAGGTTTTAGTTGCCAAGTCATCAAGCCTCCCAGACAGAGGCAATAGGGCAAAATGATTACAGAGGCATGGATTTTGATTTGCTCCAGTGTCTTGGGCAAGTCACTTGGCCTCTGTATTTATTTGTACTTATCTGCACTTATCTGTCACTTGGGGGTCATAATTGTACCTGGTCCATGGGTACGTTGTACAAATGATCTGTAAAGTAGTTACAAGAAACCGACACAGAGTAAGCACTCCACAGACATTGGCTATTAGCTATTGGAAATATTTCTCCATGAAACAGATGACTTTATCAGTGGATGACTCGGTGGGAGACAGTGAATCACAGAATCACAGCATGTTGAAAGTGACCTAGTTCACACTCTTCTGTGAAAAAAAGAAAAGTGTGCCTGGGTAGAAAATGTCTGAAAGTTTACCGAACAAATAGTTTATCATGTTAACTTGGAGAATTAGAATAAAACAGGAAAGCAGGAAAGAAAAACTTGAGTGTAATTCAATTTCTCTATCATTTGTGTTTCTACACTGAGACTCTGAATACACTGGAAGCGCAATGTTTTTTAATGTGGCGGGATAAAGGTTTTCACGTTTTCCTGATCCATCCGTATTATTATCTCAGAATTGCTGGCAGTTCTTGCCATCTTTGGATCTACACCCATCTGAGTCAGGGGGCCATTCTGGACGGAGGAGATAATAGAGCAGAAGTGAAGTGAGAGGAAAGGAGAGACAAGATTTTCTCTTTTCTCTTCCAAGAGGAAAGGTCTTTGGAATGGGAACAACTCACAACCAAACTTTGGGGAAAGGATGTGATGGAAAATGAGACAAACATCCTACCCCTGTGATGAGAAGGATTCCCTGGGCTGGATGGAGGGAGGTCACAGGTGGCTGGACAAGGAAACCAACTAGGGAGAAACACACACAAGTGCAGAGCAAACACCCTGAGGCCACTCAGCCTGACTCCATGCAAACATGTGTCCAGCAGCCAGCCCTTCACCTGTGGCTCCCCAGCAAGACAGGTACCTCGGGGGTGCCAACTCATTCTGAGTCCATTATGCCTGGCCATTCATAAACAGCTGTCTAACGTGTGAGGAATAAACTCTCAATGTTTATGAGGAAATTGGGGAAGGAGATTGAAAGGTTACTTAAACGGAAAAAAAAGAAGTTCAGCAAGGCAGGATGGTAGAGAGACAAGAAAAAGACCTTAAAAGATAGAAAGGATTTGCCAAAGAAGAGAAAGAAAAAGAAATGATTCCGAATGGCTTAACCTGCAGCTAGGAAGTTAAGGAAGATTATTGATGGGTGAAGACTATGGAATAAAGTGAATAAAAGTTTTCAGAAGTTGCTGAGACTATGGTAAGAAGCATGATTATCCAATTATGAATTGGCTGCAATGGCATTCTAGGGGGACACTAGGAAGGGGAAGCAAATGTTCCTGAGATGACAGTGGCAGGTGGAAAGTTGTTTCAGGGGAAGATCAGTCTTGCAGAGGGTGTATCAGAGGAGGGCAAGTGTGAGCAAGCAAGGAAATACTAAGTGTATACGGTTCCTTCACTGAGTGCACCCAGCCCCGTGGTCAGCCTTGAGAACAAGCAGGACTTCAGGTACTGGAGCTACATTTCAGTCATCAAGACTTGAGAAGACACCCTTAACTCAGGTCTTCTCTTCAAACTCCATCTTTCCTTCTTGACCTTCATTTGGCCTCTTCCCTTACCCTCAAGCTGTGGACTGAGGCCACAGAGCAAGATGGGTCACTAGTGTCCTCCATCCCCTGGCGACTGTGGTTCACATCAGTGGAGTACCAAAGGCAATAGCCAAGTAACAGACACAAGAGTGTATGAAGAAGAAGAGATTCTGATAAGGCTTTCTGTGACAGTGTGGGCCAAGTCGGCTCTATATGGCTGGTATCACCTGAATTATGAGCAGCCTTAGGGGAGAAGTTCTCAGAAGGCAGAGCCTGGCTCTCTAGAGGCTCTGCGTGCTCACAGCCCACTCCAAGACCTCAGTTACACCTTCGGCCCCCAATATCTCTCCCTCTGCCTGCTCAGAGTTTTTGAAGGCTTCTTTCCTCCACATTTCTCTTGAGCGGTGGAGGAGGAAGATGAGCTTCAGGCCAGCTCAGACTCCCCTGGGATCCCAGCAGGATGCCTATCATTAACCTCCCACCTTCTAGGAAGCTCCTAAGATCTTCACATTTGGGGCAGTTTTCATTTCAGCTGTGCTTCAAATTGCTGGCTGGAGACGGCCTGTTGGAAGGTGGCTAAAAGCAAGTAGCAATCCTTCGGGCAGCCTGGCCCTTCTCGACCGTCAGACATCTTCAGGGATATTCTAGGAAATGTTGTTTGTTCTAGAGAAGGGAGGGAAACAATCCAATTGTCCAATAATGCTTGAATGGAAAATAAATGATGCTATATGCATGTGATGAAATACTATCAAGCAGTCAAAAATCAAAGACCTAGATCTATATGGATTCACGTGGATAAATCTTGAAAACATAATATTGATTGAAAGAAAATAAGATCAAGAATGTTAGATTGTGATAACAGGTATGTAAGTATTTAAATATTTAAATCAATTCAACATATTGCTTCTATATATATATATAGATGCAAGAAAATAAACTTTATCCAAAGAACACATTATTTACATTTCATATGCTCATTTATCTAGGAGACCCAAAAGAACCCACAGATAAACTAGCAGGAACTAATAAGACGGTTCAACAAGGCACACACATACAAGATCAATAAATTTTAAAAGTCAATCAGGCTCCTCTACACTGGCGATAACAAATTAGAAAGTGTAAAAGAAAATAAGAAAAAAAGAAGATCTAAAAATTGTCACAAGAGCCATATAAATTATTTAGAGCTAAGCATACGTAGAAGGCAATATAACTAACAAACTGAGTACGAACAGTTAAACTCCACCCAACCCAAGGTTAGGAAAAGACTGTTGTTACTTTATGAGAACAGACCCTCTTCTTAAGTGGCAGATCAGTAAGTGAGAGTGAATCAAAGAAACACAGCATTTGAAAAGTCAGCTAGTCCAAGCCTCTTGATGGCACATACAGAAGCTGAAGCCCAGATACGTTGAGTTACTTGGTAAAGGGCCCAACGTCCTGACTCAAGGACTAGCATTTTTCACTCATTCGTAAGACACAATCAAATGCAGTACCTTGGAAAGAGATGGGAAAAAAATGAAGAAATCAATTATATAGTTCCTCATCTTTAAGTACAGAAATAGCTGTGACAAAATTACACGTATTGAGGGAAAATTGAAGTGCAGAGTTTAAAATGTCAATAATCCACAGGGAAACTGGAGACCACTGAAAATATTCATATTAAATCTCTCTAGAAAAGACATGAAAAGATCTCCACTCAAAATGTGAATTTTATAATAGACATGGTATGATACAATTTATAATAGATATGGTATGAACCTTTCCCTTTCACGGGAAAGGTTCAGCTGGGAAAAAGGAAATGTTCTTGAAAATGGGGCCTGTGCTATTGCAGACACTGTGCTCCACCTAGGTCCACGGAATGCTCTGATGTCATCACTGAGGTCACAGAATTCCACTGTGCGCCTGGCAACCTTGCAAACATAACAGCCCTGGTGAGCACTAGGCAGTACTGCTGGTTCACTAAGTGGTACAAGTTTTTCAGCCATTTAGGAGACTTGACTATTTTTATTTGTATTGAATCATTTCAACGGATTGCCCAAGAGCCAACAAGGGCCAACCTGTAGGGAAGAGGAGGAGTTGGACATCTCTTGAGGCATCTTCTAAGGGAGACTTCTAGTTGGTACCATGAAACGGCGACAAAAGAGGAAACATCTGGAAAATGAAGAGTCCCAGGAAACTGCCGAGAACGGAGGAGGTATGTGGGGGGCAACATGCTGGGGCACATGGGTTTCTGCCAAACTAAACCTTCTCTAGGATGGGGGGGACTGAGAACGTGTCACCTGTGAAGCAGGGAGCGAGAGACCTTGTCTCACTGACGCTGCCGTATCCATCCGGAGGGTCCCTGTGGTGTGAGACGGCACAGAACGGCCAGATGCCCCCTGGGAGATGGGAGGTCAGCTCCGCTGGTCTGAGGACTCTCCCCTGGGGCAGCCGGGCCTGGAGCTCTGTCGGACTCATAGCAGGCTGCATCCTGCTTGCACAGACCTAGAGGTGCAGCTTTTCTCAGTCCCCGATTTCTCTCTTATTCTCTTGGATCTTTCCCTGGGGTCATGAGGTGGGGGATGTGAAGGATGCAAGGATGCTGAGAGAGACCCATGAGTTGCTTGGCCTCTTTTACCAAAGTGGAAAGAGAAGCCCCATGAGTTGAAGGCCCTGTTGAAAAATATCTTGACAAGTGGAATGCACTTTGAAAGAAGATTGTTTGTCTAGGGATGGTGTCATATTGAAAGCAAGGAGGTTTTATTCCTTCAACAGGAAGAATTTCCCAAAGGAGATCAAGGGAAGGGAAGGGTTTTCCAGAGACTGAGACCGCGTGAGCAGGGGTGAGAAATGGCCTCAGGGTCCTGCGGGGAGCTCTGAGAGCCACGGGCCACGGGGTGCCTGCGTGCATTAAATGTAGGCGAGTAGCTTGCCCTGGGAGAGGGGTGGTCACCCCAGAGCTCCAGCTAGAGGCCTCTGCCCCAGATTAGAGCCCAGTAGCTCCTACCAGGCCCAGGGCCCTGGAGACTGTAGGATGGGTCCTGGGAATGGAGCTCTAGACAGCAGGCAGATTTCCAGGCAGTGGCTGGGACAGGCTGGGGAAGGCAATGACTGCCCCTGACCATTCAGAATATTTTGCTCTGTGTTCCTGTGTGTTCGTGTGTGTGTGTGTGTGTGTGGGGGGGTAGTGCAGAGAAGAGCGAGATGAATGGGGTTAGAGTGCTTACCAGATATAAAGTCTGCGTGGTAAAGTTCTTGTCACCCTGCCTGGACCTGGCTGACACTCGGTGTACGTAAGAGTGTATACAGAATTCTTGTTAGGGGTGTTTCATGAGACAGTAACTCATACACCCATGTACACTCTGATACAGCAAAAATATCACACACCCCACATATAACTTCCTTAGTAAACCACACACAGCACATGGAGGTATATACATGCATCCCTTCTGTACTACGTTCTCATACAACCCACCTGTATCACAATCGTCTCCTCCAACACCAAACGCTGGAGATGAGATATGTATATAGGCACACACACTATATATATAGGACACACACACACACACTATATATATATGTATCTCCTCAACTCTTGCACAAACACAGCTAACTTCAGCCATCTCTAAATACCTCTATAAGAACCAGTCACGTGTCATACACACCACACTTATAACACATTCTTGAGTAATGCCAGACCCGCTTTGTACAAACCACAGTAAACCACAGTCTCAGTAACCCAGGTCAGGATTGCCAGAGAAAATATGGGCTATCCAGTTCAATTTGAATTCCAGATAAACAACAAGTAATTTTTCAGTATCAGTATGTCCCACATATTGTATGGGCCATACTTACACTAAAACTAAGTCAGGCCAAACACTGCATGGGAATACTTACACTAAAAAAGTATTCTGGGTTTATCTGAAACTGAAATTTAACTGGGTGCCTTGTATTCTTGTTCGCTAAGTCTGGCAACCCTTATATACTTACCACCAGCTGATGTATTATATATTTATTGTAGTTTTGTTTAGTGTGTGTCTTCCCCTACTAGAATGTGCAGCGTTACCAAAGACTACAACAATGGAAGAGTGCCGGATACACAGGAGTAGCTGCTTACTGAATCTTGGTGAACGAATGAATGAACACACACCATAAATACAAGCCACACCATGTAATGAGGAAAAGTTACATGTCCCAGAATTCCTGACTTGTGAACAGAAACCATGCACACAAAGGCCACAGACACAGATAAGACACATCTGCACCGTGCTCCCCATGCCAACCCCACACTTACCACAGACTTAACTGATACACATCACTCACTCACTCTTCCCACATACTCACAGTCACCACCGAGGCCTACATTTCCAACAAGACAGTGACAGAGTAAGTACTGATTGGAATTAAATACTGGAGGATCCACTGGGAACCACACTCTCAACTGTGTGTATTCACTGCACCTGACACGTGTCACACACTCAGTAAATATTTGTGGACAGAGGACTGATGAACCCACCCTGAGCCTTTCATTCCTCCCTCAGGAATCTCGAAGTCACAAGAGGATCCCCCTCGGCTTGGATCCACTGTGGTGGCCCAAGGCTGCAGCCCAGGGCCAGGGGAGGTCTCCTCTGCCCCTAAACACTTCTCCTGTGCTTCTTCTCCGCGCAAGCTCATGTACGCCGGTAAGGGCGCGGGGCTCCTCAGGTGAGGGGGTGCTTGGCTGTGAGGCAGGAGGCACACAGATCCCAGGGAGGCTGAGAGGAAACCCAGGGTCATCAGAGGTGATGAGGGCTCTGTGGAGGAGCCTGGGCGGGATGGCTGAGCTGTTACGAGGGCGTGTATCCCAGCTGAGTCAGGGGTGGGGGGCGGGTGTGAATCCTGGTACTACCATGGTGGGGAAGTCAAGGAGCAGGGGCCGGAAAGGTCTGGACTTGAGGTGGAGGGAAGAGGGACCAGATTAAGCATCTTCAGAGAAAAATGTAGGGTTTCTCTTTGCCTTTGCTTCCAGAGAAGGACAGAGTTCTGCATCATACACCTCCAGCCTGAGAGCAGCACCATCCAGCTCAGGTCCACACAGCTCACACACACATGCGCCCTCCAGGCACAGCCCTTCTCCGTGCACACATGAACCCCAAGCTCGTGCTCCACAGTACTCTCCTCCTGCACCACAGCCCCATTCCACAAGGAATGCACCACCGATATTCCCAAACTCACACTCCTCGTCATACACGCATCCATACGCTTCCCTCACATACCACAGTCCTCACCACTGTACTCCACACCCGTGTATACAGACACCGCTCCAGTATCCCCCAACACGCAGATGAAAAGCCCACAGATGACACCAGATACACCACTGCCTCCTACGGCCAACAGACACCAAGCTCACGACATAGCTACGTCATGCAAATGTCCCTCTCTCGTCTACCACACCTGCTCCCTCAGCTTCCGGCATGGCCCATGCATGTTATTATGATTTTAATTTCCTTTTTCAGGAATCCGGAGATCACATCGAGACACTGCCCAGCCTACCGCACCCCTAGCCCAGGTTCAGGAAAAAGGGGAGACCGCTCCCCCATCACACTGTGTCTCCTCCTCACCCTCTTCACCCTGTAAGAACGATCTGCACCCAGACAAACAGGAAAGGGGCATGAAAATATACTACATGCAGGTACAAGTGAACAAGGGTGTCGCTGTCTCCTGGAAGACAAAGAAACCCTTGGAGTTGCCTGAAAAGCAGCTGAGGATAGAAGAAGTGACCCTTCCTGAGGATGCGTGCGCAGTAGGCACTTACCCCTCTGATGTGTCCACCGAAAACCTCCTGTCTGACAGTGAGCCCACTGGGGAGGACAAAGAGTATGAGGAAAGGGCAGCGCCAGGCAGCCCATCAGGGTCACCTGCCGTCGAGGAGAGACCCAGGGCCAAGACACCGGAGTGGATGGTGACCATGGAGACCGGCTTCAGGTGCATGGCCTGCTGCCGGGTCTTCCCCACCTTGGAGATCCTCCAGCAGCACGTGAAGTTTGGCATCCAGGAGGGCTTCAGCTGCCGTGTCTTTCATCTCACCATGGTCCAGCTGATGGGCAATGTGGAATCCGAGATCACCCCGAGGAGGAGGACGAGGAGGACGAGGAGGACGAGGAGGACGAGGAGGACGAGGAGGACGAGGAGGACGAGGAAGAGAAGGTAGAAGGCCCCAGCCCAAAGAGACCCCGCAGGCACGCTCTTTTCTCTCTTTTGAGTTCCAAACAGCAACTGAGATTCATGGGACACAAGATCCTGGAGACGGTGTGGCCTTGGAAGAGGTAAGGCTTGAGGCTGGCAGTCTTCTGAGCCTATGTCACGAGGGCCCAGAGGAGTCTAAGGGAAGGGGCCGCACACATGTGCTGGTTGACCTAATGGCTCTGCAGTTGCATCAAATGGGACACACCCAGCACTAACAAAGGCATTGAGCTCTGTTGACGTAAACAAGAAGGTGGAGCCTTTTCCTAGGAGTTTTCTCAGGGTCTGCACGACGGACCTCAACTCTTAGAGGACGTACTGCCAGCAGCGCCTTCTCGGCAGAGAGAGCCAGGAGTGGTCTCCAGAGAGGACAGGGGCCCTGGCAGGACCAGACCGTTGAGGTCTGAGAGCCTTGGGCCTGAGCCGAGATCTCACCCGGACCACTGGACCTAGCCTTCTGTGACAAAGGGGAATATGAAAGAGAGTCACGTGGAAATGAGGTCCCCCGAGATATGGAAATGTTCCAGAACCTTCGTTGCGTGGTAGTTGATCTGGAGCCAAGCTCACTGTGGTGTGTGTGGCTCTGAGCATTAAGGCAACGCTGGAGGGTAACCCTGACCAGCAGAGCTTGGAGTGCTTCTTGTCTCTTCCTGTTCTACCTCAGTTGTTTTATCCCTTCCAGGGAGAAGAAAGCACCCTCGGGATAGTTGGTAGTAAACCAGGGTATATCCTCCCTCAAGGGGACCCGGCCTGCCCTTCATTCAAGATGCTCTGGAAATGGGAACTGACTCATGTTATCCAATTGGCTGAGGGAGCACAACTCCCATGTTGATTCCGGTCAGACATGTTCATCAGACCTAGAGCTTTTCTCCTGATTCAAATCAAGTAGGGTATTAGTAGAGTTCCCATTTATTTCAGCCCTAGAGATAGCACATGAGCAAATAAAAAATCTTTGTGTATCAAAGCATTCTAATGAGCCCTTTCATTTTGCTGTTCATTGTGAAAAACACGCTCACTTTATCTCTGCCAATGAAGTGTTTCCACTTGACCAATGATGCCCCACGATCCCATTAGCCTCACTGAATTTAGGGAGCCCATTATGATGACATCATTTCCCTCTCATTCTTGGCCTGCAGAGAAGAGCAGCTACAGAGCATTCCAAGACTGCTAACGCTCCCCTCACCAATACGTTTCTTAAACCTCTGGCAAAGGAAGTGTCCTCTGAGCCCTCCCAGGGCACATAGGGGGTTTGGGTGAGCAGATCTTATATGATAAATCCACTCCAGTGGTCTGGCATTCCTATGCCTTTGTAAACCTTCTACAGTGGTGGTTCTCAGCTGGGGACACTTTTGGTCCCCCCTCCCAGGAAATATGTGGCAGTGTCTTGAGACTTTTATTTTATTTTATTTTTTTTTTGTGGTACGCGGGCCTCTCACTGTTGTGGCCTCTCCCGTTGTGGAGCACAAGCTCCAGACGCACAGGCTCAGTGGCCATGGCTCACGGGCCTAGCCGCTCCACGGCATGTGGGATCTTCCCGGGCCCTGGCACGAACCCATGTCCCCTGCATCGGCAGGCGGACTCTCAACCACTGCGCCACCAGGGAAGCCCCTTGAGACTTTTTTCTTTAAGGAGCTGTGTTATGAATGAGCCCCACGTGGCTGGTGCACACGGATGTATCAAGGCACTTTTTTTTTTTTTTTTTTTTGGTACGCGGGCCTCTCACTGTTGTGGCCTCTCCCGTTGCGGAGCACGGGCTCCGGACGCGCAGGCTCAGCGGCCATGGCTCACGGGCCCAGCTGCCCCGCGGCATGTGGGATCTTCCCGGACCGGGGCACAAACCCGTGTCCCCTGCATCGGCAGGCGGACTCTCAATCACTGCGCCACCAGGGAAGCCCTCAAGGCACTTTTTATTGTTACAACTAGGGTGGCAGGGAAGAGTATGTGCCACTGGCCCATCTTACATTGCACAGGACAGCTCCCAACAACAAAGAGCTATCCAGTTCAAAATGTCAGTCATGCCAACGTCAAGAAATTTTGCTACAACATACTTAGAAAGTCCTGGTATTTTGACTTTAGCCTACGCTAACTTTGGGTACAGGTTTCAGTCATTTGAGCAAACTGCTGAAGGCATTCCCAGGTAGCCAAGCTAACACGCTGAGTCTGGAATGGGTGTTGAATGCACTCGTATCAACAAATCCAGCCTAACCCAATATTACATTACTCCCACCTGCTTCAATACCTACAAACTCCACACACATTATTTCTCAGGTTTCTATTGATATAAGTTATAAAATTCCGTATTTTAGCAGATAGTGTCTCCTCATGGTCATCCTTTATACCCGGTGGGTACCCACCCCTTCCCTGCTCCCCTCCCCATTTCAAGGACTCTAGTCTGATTACTAGGTCTGGAAAAACGAGAGGTAGTGGAGGCAAGTCTTGAGGATCCACAGACCCCTGCAAGGAAACTACCTCAGAGTAGAGGCAGACTTCCTTCTAATAGCACAGCAGGCTCAACTAAGAGGTCACAGGTCAGAGGTCACAGGCCTCAGCTTTGTTGGAATCTGCCCATATATTTCCACCTCAAATTTCCAGGATTCTACTCCTTCCCACTGATGCCCTATGACATAAGAGAATCTACAAGGTTGTGAATCAATGTGTTGTCATTCAGCCACTGACTGAATTTGACTTTGGATCCCCTTAAAAAAATAAATAAATAAAAAGGAAGGAAAGAAAGATAGAAATGCTGATTATAACAAGTCCCCCAAAGTGTTGCTATGTAGCCAAGCTCAAAGCTAAGACAGAAAATCCCCAACGGTAAAAACAGATTTCGAGCTCAAGCTATCAACTGGGACTTGAAACTGAAGGCCCTACAAAGGCCAATGGAACTGGATACAAAGCTAAAGATTTAGCCTTTAGCATAGATGGGAGTCAAGGTTAGAGGAAGCCACGCACTGGGAGTGAGTTGTGAACTACTCAACACTAAGAGCAGCTCTTTCATTGAATGTGAAGAAAGAAACAGGTAGTCCCTAGTTGCTACCACTGTCTTTGAACCAAACTAAAGAACAAGGTCAACCAGAAGGGCAGATATGAGAATCAAAAAGGAAACCTCTCTGGAATCCTCACTGAACCAAGTCTAAGTTCTGCTCTACTTGTGGTCTTTCACTTACAGAGACAAACCTTTTGGGCTTACCACAGGGATCAACAGACTTTTTCTCTGAAGGGCCAGAAAGTAAATATT
The DNA here is from genome assembly GCF_964165515.1 of Mesoplodon bidens. Lineage (NCBI taxonomy): Eukaryota > Metazoa > Chordata > Mammalia > Artiodactyla > Ziphiidae > Mesoplodon > Mesoplodon bidens. Next base: position 143,271 of record NW_027672699.1, on the reverse strand, counting down.
TTAGGTTTTGTGGGCCATCAGTGCTCGTCACAACCACTGAACACTGTCAGCACAATGGGAAACACTCAAAGATGGTAAATAAATGGATGGGCCAATAAAGAGCTTTTATGTTCCAATAAAGCTTTAAAGGCAATGAGCCAGGTTGGGCTCACAGGAGGTAGTTTTCCAGCCCTTGACTTAACTCACTAAACTACAAATTACCTTGAGAGTTGGTGGTTTGATATCTACCAAACCAAACCAAACAAGAAAGCCCTAGGATTTCTGACATCTAATGTAATGCAATTTGAGGTAGCATGGACTTTACATACACATGTGAAGGTGTGGTCTAGGAAACCAATCTTGGAAACCTGCCTCTCACATTAAATACATCTTTTGCTGAGTAAAGCCCTTTAACCAAGTAAGTGTTAAACATCAGTGAAATGACCAAGAAGTAGGAAATGGTATGCAAACCTCCTCCTTAACAACTTGTTCCCATCATTCTAGGTTTCTTCCCTATGCACATTTTTCCTTAGGGAATCGTTGATAAATTTTACCTCTAAAACTTACCTATTTCCACTCTCTATCTTCAGGATTTGCCCAATCACTGTTACTTTGTAAACAATTTAAAAAGTTTTTTGGGGGGTAAATTCCTTTTTTCCCACAGCTAATGGTTCTCTGTGTCATAGTGTCTGGAACGACCCAGCTACTTCTCCAGTCAGACCAAGCACTTGAAAGGACAAGCCGGTACCCCGAGCTATCCATCCATTCACCCAGTAAGGAAGCCTGATGAGGAGAACTAGGATGTGTACATTTCTACTGTTGGAATTAAAACAGAATATTCTGGGCTGCACGGATTTATCCTAAACTTCAAATGCATTAATTATAAATAGACCGTTACACTGACTAATATTCTGTCTCTTTGAATAACCATATACATTTTTTCTTTTTTATAACTGATTTCTACAGGTCTATTCCTTAATTTTGGCCATATATATGTATACCTCATGATGATAGGATTTCTTGCTGTGAGGGATTAATATGTTCTTAGTAATTTTTAATATTATATTTTACATTATTTTACCACCTATGTTACTATAAAAATAACAGTATTTTACTGGGAAATTGATGCTCAATGAAAAATTTAAAATATGGAAGTTAAATGTGGAAAAAATCCCTGAAAATCTTGCCACTGTTTACATAAGGGTGAATATCCCTTTACAGATGATAGGATGCATTAACACACACACATACATGTTTGATAAAGGTATGTGATGTACCTACCTAAAATACATTAAACTGTTACATGCTTCTGTCATTAAGTTTAAGCCATCATTTTAACAGACCTGTTATTACATAAGTATCTTAAAATATAAAGACATTCCTATTGAATATTTCACTTTTACAAAATTTAGTAACATTGACATGCTACTCACCTTTTCTACTTGAATTTCCTAATTATAAGGTCCTATTCTGTGATTTCTATATCAAAGGGACGCACGTTCTATGTTTTGATATGTACTCAGCAACTTCACTTTGAAAATCAATTTTTCAATCCACCGCTAGGAAAAAGTGTGCAAGTCAGTCATTGAATAAATATGTTTGATGAAATTACCAAATTTCAACAAATAATTTTTTTCTTTTTATCTCAGGCCAGAGAGGAGTAAGGAGATAGAGAACTTGACAAAAGTAATCTACTTCACACAGCCTCTTTTCTCTACTTAAGAAGTCCTGATGAAAGTAATGCTAAAACCCTTGGGAGACAATCACATCAAAACCTAGACGGAAATGTGGTGAATAAGAAACCAACGATCAGTTCATTTACTAAGAAATGTTTGTCCTCTGTCACTGTCATTAGTAACTCTTTCTGACACTTAAACCTCTGCCTTGACGTTCTTGAAAAAAGGGTCAACAGTATGCTTTCTGTATTGCAAGATGAACAATCCATTTTCAGTAAGTCTATACTGTCACAAAAGATAACCAAATTTGTACTGTATAAGGTTCACAGAATATTAGATAGACAAAGTCCAAGATAAGATCCAACTTGAAGCGAGGCTGGGGGGAGACAAATGGAGCTCATCATAACAGGACGATGCCACATTAATATTACAAATTGCAATACTGAGTGGTTTTCTAACACTTCAAATTTTTGTCTCCCTGAATTACTTTTAAGGCCAGATTTAGGTTAACTCCTCTGAATACAAATTTTTATGAAATTTTGGAGGGGATTGCAACATAATTTTCAAAAAGTTTTTCCTCATTCATTAACTGAACAAATATCGAGCACCTACAAAGTAGCTGACAATGTTCAGACTGTAGATTCAGAACAAACGTCGCTGCATTCGTGGAATTTACGTTGTAATGGGCATAAATTTTGGCATGTTCATCATACTTTTGTACAAGGCCTGCTAAAACTCACACTAAGGCTTCTCCCCTAATATTTAATAGAGGTCAAAGTTCAAACTTACTACACCACTTACCAGAGTTCTCTGCCGTGTGGCCTCCTGACTACTGGGACATGTTGAGCTATGGCTGAAACACCGACTTTAATGAAACAAATGATTTTTTTTTTCTTCTGAACTTGATGACTGGAAGAATTCACATGACACCTGAGTTGTTTCTGTCTCTGTTTTCATCATTCTATGGAACTTTTTTCGTGTGTGGGCTCTCTGATGGTCTTACCACTCCTATCACTTTTATAGGATTTATCAGCAGCATGGATTCTGTGATGAACTGTCAGATTGGAGCGCCAACTGAAGCTCTTCCCACAGGTCTCACACGTGTAAGGCTTCTCCCCCGTGTGCACTCGTTGATGGGACTGTAGCTGTGAAGGCCGACTGAAGACCTTACTGCATCTGTCACATCTGTACGGCTTCTCTCCAGTGCGGACGCTCTGATGAAGCTGAAGACTTGAGGCCTGACTGAAGTGCTTCCCACACTCCCCACACTTACATGGTTTCTCTCCTGTGTGGACCCTCTGATGCATGTCGAGGTTCAGGCTCCGCTTGAAGCCCTTCCCACACTCCTCACATTTGTATGGCTTTTCTCCAGTGTGGACTTTTTGATGGGCTTGAAGGTGTGAACTCCGACCAAAGCTCTTCCCACACTCTTCACAGTTGAATGGTTTTTCTCTGCTGTGGACTCTCTCATGGGCCAGAAGATTTCAGGCCTGCCTGAAGACTTTCCCACACTCCTCACAATTATACGGTTTCTCTCCGGTGTGGATTCTGCAATGAATTTTAAGATCTGCTCTACGACTGAATCCCTTCCCACACTCTTCACATTTGTATGGTTTCTCACCGGTATGGATCAGCTGGTGGATCTGAAGTCGTGAACTCTGATTGAAGCCCTGCCCACACTCCTCACACTTGTAAGGTTTCTCTACACTGTGGGCCTTCTGATGGATTTGAAGATATGAACTCTGACTGAAGCCCTTCCCACATACCTCACATTTATAGGGCTTCTCCCCTGGGTGGACAACCAGATGAACTTGATAATGGGAGTTCCTCCTGAAGCTCTTCCCACACTCATTACATTTGTATGGTTTCTCTCCTGTATGGACTCTTTGATGTGCCTGAAGGTTTGAACTCAGAGTAAAGCCTTTACCACACACATTACATATGTATGATTTCTCTCCAGTGTGGACTCCCTGATGGGCCTCAAGACTTGAAGGCCGACTAAAGCCTTTCCCACATTCCTCACATTTGTAGGGCTTTTCTCCTGTGTGGACCCTCTGATGAATGTATAGATTTGAGGTACAAATGAAGCCCTTCCCACACTCCTCACATTTGTACGGTTTCTCTCCCGTATGGACTCTCTGATGGGACTGAAGGTGTGAATTCCGACTGAAGCTCTTATCACATGTGTCACATTTGAATGGTTTCTCCCCAGTGTGGACTCTCTGATGGTCCTGAAGGTGAGAGGCCTGACTGAAGGCCCTCCCACACTCCTCACAATTATAAGGTTTCTCTCCCGTGTGGACTTTACAATGAATAGTAAGTGCTGACCTACGACTGAAGCCTTTCCCACATTCCCCACATTTGAATGGTTTCTCTACAGTGTGGACTTTCTGAGGAGTCTGCAGCTGTGAGCTCTGACTGAACCCCTTGCCACACTCATCACACTCACTGTGTTTTCCTCCCACGTGAACTCTCTGATGAATATGAAGAACCGAGCTGTAACGGAAGCCTTTTCCACACTCACTGCACATGAGACTTCTCTTTTGAGTGTAATTGCTGGTGAAGATCAAAGGTGGAGAGATCGGTGAAGGTTTCTTTACATTCATCACACTGGTAAGGATTTTGTCCTGTGTGAATCATAGTATTCTGATCCAGTGTTGAAACCCTCGTGCTATCTTTTCTATAATCGCTGTAGCCGTAAGATTTTTGACCCTTGTGTACTCCATGAGCATCAAGGTGATGTGAAATCCAACTGATGGTGTCAACATCCTCTTTACACTGACACAGTTTATTTTTCATGGAAATTTGCTGGTGTCTATTCTGATAATTCTGGGACTCAGCCAATGAAGTTTTCCTCCAAGAATCCTGGGCTCTCAAAGTTGCAAACCTTGGATTTCCAGTACTACTGGGATCACCTGCTTTATCATTTAATATACGGTTCTCATCTTCAGAAATTTGAATAGAGTCCTGCCCCAATCTGGCAGGGGGAATCACCTTGTTTGTGGAACTGACAACTATTTATCATGGAGTCTTGGCATCTGGTTAAGTCATTTGCAATCTGTTGCCAGATTTGCCAGCAGGAAAGCTCTTCACGTGATCCTCTGTCTTGAACGGCCCTCAACTCACTTTGATTGTTTTCTTCTATATGGACAGAGAATTCAGAGATGTGGACACGTGAAAGCTTTGTTCAAAGATTCAAGATTTTACACTTAAGACACAGTATGAGACTTTAATGAACCTCAGGATGGTTCAGCTGATCTTTCGCACGACAAATGAAGTTCTCTGGTTTATATACTAACAGAAACCAAGAGATGGTCTGTTAAACTCCCAAATACTTAGCATTAATGAAACCCATTTAAAACCAAATGACTACTCTGACATACTATTTAAATCATCTTTCAAAAATTACATGTCATTCCTACCATAACACAGTATCAATAAAGACAAGCATTTTGCTGTGCTCACAGCTTTAACAGTGCCTAGCAGTTAGTCAGGGCTCAAGAAATGCATGCACAGGTGAACTCAGTTTGATTTCTAGGATTCTCTACAATTCTGAATCCCAGGTTAAGTTTGAACCAAGTCAGAGAAGCGAAACAGCTTTTACACGTCAGGTATCAGATACAGGAAAAGGACTGGAAAGTACAGTTTTGCTTAAGTTGAAAGGCTGCACCCGAGGCGGCAGCACACCAAGGGGGTTAGTGCTGAGGAGGATATGAAAGGTGCTAAAAACCGGGACTTCCCCGGTGGCACAGTGGTTAATGATCTGCCTGCCAGTGCAGGGGACACAGGTTCGAGCCCCGGTCCGGAAAGATCCCACATGCCGCAGAGCAACTGAGCCCGTGAGCCACAACTACTGAGCCCACGTGCCACAACTACTGAAGCCCGCGTTCCTAGAGACCGTGCTCTGAAACAAGAGAAGCCACTGCAATGAGAAGCCTGCGCACCACGACGAAGAGCTGCTCCCACTCACCACAACTAGAGAAAAGCCCATATGCAGCAACGAAGACCCAATGCAACCAAAAATTAATTAATTTTAAAAAAGGGTCTAAGAATCAGTGGGGTTAAAAAAAAGCATGAAGACCTATGCACTGGATCCTTCTGAGGCATTTGTGCTGCCTAATATGTTCCTCCACTCCCCCTGCCAAGCAGGAGTCAAAATGTAGAGGCTAGGGAAGAATGCTGTCTCTTTAAAAACAGCATGGAAAATTTTTGGACACAGATACATTGGTCTTTAACAAGAATGAGTTCCAAAGTGAAGAATGGGGTTTATGAGTGAGCTGGGAATAACTTCCATAGCCTGTGATAAGTGTTGAGAAGAAACAGACTAGAAACTATTAAAGAATGATCAAAGCACCCAAGGTGACATTATCTAAAATGCCTTCTACAAGATACATACAAATGCACACACACACACACAAAATGTTTGTAGAGCTAACAAAGATCGATTTCTTATTAGTGAGGTGGGCTTTGGAGGAGGCAAATGGGACGCAGCGGGGCAAATCTTTTAAGGGAAAGGCTAACTCACCAGCTGCCTGTTTTCTGAGACCTGTTCTCCCCTGGTATAAGGGATAAGGAAACAGAAATTTCTTTCCTTCTATGGGAGGGTTACCTAAGAAGTAGACATAAGAATCCTCATTCAAAACAGTATTTCCTCCCCCAAATGAATTTGCTCTGCTACTAAGAGCTCAAGGAAAGTCACAGGGAAAGCATTTTACTCAGTTTGGTTATAATTACAGGTTCTATACATATTTTTTGTGCAAGTTGATGAGGGCCAACTTGTACAGAAAGGCAAACACACACATACACACATCATGGGCACCTGAGAAGTTAGAATTAGGCTAGGAATTCATTTGAAGACAAAAAAACATTTAGCAATATCCCTTATTCACTCGGATTTGTTCACCGCCTACTAGCTATTTTCATGGAAGGCTAATTTCTCTATCCATTAACTCATTCGTTTATTCAAGAAATATTTAAGAGTTCCTGTCATGTACCAAGACTATGCTAAGCACTGAGGCTAGTGAGCAATAAACATATAACAGACCAAATTCCTCCTGCACTCCTGGATTACCCTCCAGTGGAAGAAAGAGAGGCGAGAAACAGGTGAACAAAATGTACATGAGTGAAACGCTTAGAGACAAAACAAGGCAGGGCAGAGAGAGTAAGAAAGAGAGGACTGTATTTTCCATAGGGTGGTCAGAGGACAGCCACCTCCTCATCTTTAAGGTGACTGACTGAAAGAAGTAGAGGCCTAAAAGATTACAGGTGAAAGAGCATTCCAGGCAGAGAGAAGGACAAGGAAAAGGCTCTGTGGCAGAAGCATCCTTTGCAGGTCTGGAAAAGATAGGGTAAGAGGGAGGAGAGGTGGTGTATTCAGGGAGGTGGTGGAGAACGAACAGCAGCCCACAGAAGGCTCTAGAAGCCACTTTAAGTGGTTTTTATTCTAAGTAAAAGAAGCCACAAGAGAATTTTGAAACAAGAACATAACCTGACTTAAAGTTACAAAAGATCACTTTGCCACCTAAAGAACAAACTGTGGGAGGAGAAGGGTGGCAACAGGTGACCAGTACAAAGACTATGCAATAATCCTGGAAAGAGATTTCCAACTGGGACCAGGTGATGGACAGCACAGGGCTGGTGAGAAGCAAAACAGACAGACAGCTAACCACAGGAACTCACGACTGCTTGGTTCTCACCTAAATTTCTATCTGCGTTGCTGAATTCATCAACCAAAGCCTCTCTTCTCTTTCTATATGTTTTGTATCTCGTTTGAAGAATGAGAACATGCAAAGTCACAAGTTAACATGAACGGGCTAGAGCGAAAGTTTACTAGAAATTTGAGTTCCAACTGCATATTCAAGGTATTGAAAGCTGTGTTTTTCAAACTTTGTATCACGACCCACTGAAGAAACAGCATTTATTTCACAACCTAGATACACAGGTAGAAAAGTATACATTACTAAAACGAAGCTTGAATGACCTATATCTAACCAATGTCTCTTTTCATGAAATCTGTTCCCACTGGCTCTCACACCACTCATGCCATCGCCCAGAGTTTCTGCTGCAATGTGTTGTACTCTTCCTAAGAAACTCTGATATTTTCTATACTTTTTTATTTCATTAAAAAATCACACGTAGGGCTCAATAAATTGGCTTTATGATCCACTAATGGCAGGGAGGGAAATCTGAAAAAGAATACACAAGGTACAGCAAGATACTGTCGATTTACAGTTCTTTTACAGAATAATTGAAAAGGACCTGAAACACACTGTTTGGAAAGACCAGAGGCATCCTCTCGTGTCCCACAGGAATTGCAAAAGTCTGGTCCCCAAACTCAGGGAACCACCTCAAGAGGCCCAAAGCCTTGAAACACCAAGGTCACAAAGACACTCGCAGAGAAAGGCTGTCCTCACCCACTGAGACCAGGTTCCGGAAGTTTTCCACCATCACATCCTGGTACAGCTTCCTCTGGGCCGAGTCCAGCAGCCCCAGCTCCTCCTCTGTGAAGGCCACGGCCACGTCCTTGAAGGTCACCGCCTCCTACGACAAACACCACCACCTCAATCTTATACCCAGTGGCCAGTGGAAGAGGGGCAGCCCCGAGGAGACGAGGAGGATGGGAAGTTGCTCCGGCTCCTGTGAGGTGTGCAGACTTCCCAGCACCCCCTCCTTCCATCCTGCCAATGCCACACACTGACTTTCCTCAGCCTCACCGGACGTGCAGCTATGAAAGAGAAAGCTTTGTGTATTTACCTGGGGCTCTCAGACAACTCATAAGTAAACTCCCTAGAATTCTAACCCCTGGATCCTGAACTAAAAAGCTTTCACTGTTTAATTATTATTGCCAAGTGCCCCAGAAACAGTTACCAATGCAGTCCTGGCAGTATTTGATGGCACCTGCTTTCTCATTGAGGTGGGAACCAGCTGAGAAGGAGTGTTATCTGTGGAAACTAACCAAAAGGCCATGCCAGGTCTCTGAATGAAAACTCTCTCTTTCCCCGTTTTTGTCTTTCGCTTGAATGCAATACTCTGACTCCAGACCCTTGGTTTTCTGGGTGAGTCTGAGTTGGTTCCTCCTTTTTTCACAACCCCTATTCTTTATATTTAAAACAAAGATGAAACCAAGCACCTCTTTATACAATTGTTCTGAGCTGTCTATGCAGTGACAAGTGCTTTAAGTACCACTGGACTTTTTAAACTAAGGTCATGTATTACTCTGATTAGAAAAAAATAGAAGATGGAAAAAGAAACAAACCAGTAAATAAAATACACAAAGGGTCTGACTCAAGCATGGGGAAGACTGAATCTAACTCTGGTCGTGAGAAAACTTCTAACCATACATTATTTTTTCTGCGTGAAGCAGCAGTTTGATCCTGCTGTGCTCTGCCGTATTTGGATATTCTACCAAAAAACATCCAAGGCACCACATGGAAAACATACCTCTTAAATTCTGAATACCTAAACCTACTATGTTAAGGGCAAAAAGGGGCAATATTCTTCAGAACAGATATTTTGAGAACAAGGTTAAATCAGGAACACTGTCACTGTAGTGCTCCGAAAACAGGAGAAGTCTTTCAACTCAATGTCTGTGAATAAAGAATAGTTTAAAAAATAGGTGCAGGGCTTCCCTGGTGGCGCAGTGGTCGAGAGTCCGCCTGCCGATGCAGGGGACACGGGTTCGTGCCCCGGTCCGGGAAGATCCCACATGCCGCAGAGCAGCTGGGCCCGTGAGCCGTGGCCGCTGAGCCTGCGCCTCCGGAGCCTGTGCCCCGCAACGGGAGAGGCCACAACAGTGAGAGGCCCGCATACCGGGAAAAAAAAAAAAAAATAGGTGCCTAAGTTTGCAGGAACATGATAAAGCAATTAAAAGTGAATGTTAGCTAGTATTAAATGAAAAAAACAATTTAAAACTGTATCTATGTTATAAATACAAATACGCATCCATGAATACATATGATGAAGAGATTACAGAAATATAAAAGCAGCTAATTTGTAAGCAGGTAAGCAGTAGACTGGAAGATGTCCTTCATTTCCCTTAATTTTTCTTTTACTTGTAAAATAAAAAAATGATGAAATAAAACAAAAATTAAAACCGAAACCAATTAAATTTAACAGGAATTTTAAAAAAAGCACACATGGCACACTCAGGTCCTCATATGCTTAGACTCTCCTTGAAAGAGAAAACCCATATGGAACTATACCCAATATTTCGTAATAACCTATAAGGGAAAAGAATCTGAAAATATATGTATATATATGTATAACTGAATCACTTTGCTGTACACCTGAAATTAATACATTGTAAATCAACTATACTCCAATCAAAAAAAAAAAAGAAAAAGAAAAAAAAAAGAGGAAAACCTGTGTCCAACCTGAGTACAAAAGTGGCGTTTTTAACAGCAAGAAAGGCAAGCTCTACTCACCTGGAATGTGCTCATTTTCTCTCTCCTTCTGGGGCAGTGCAGAGTCCTAGCAAGACAGACAGGGAAAGAAGAAGTCAAACTGGAAACTGGTTTAAAGAAAAAGAAGTCACTAACCCACGTGGTGCTCATTGTGAATTACCAAGGCTCCCAGTCCTCGGGGTGGCTACAGCTGATTATGCTTGATGAGCAGAGCCCCACGCAGATACCAGATGCCCCCGTGAACCCCCTCAGTGGCTGTGTGAGGAATGACCTGCCCATTCATACACAGTGGCCCCCTCACAGTGTGCCTGCAGCTTCCACAGGGGTCATTCTTATTCTGGGTATGGTGTAAACAGAGACCATGTAAGTCAGAGTAGGTTTTGGAGTCAATAGGCATGGGCTCTGATCAGGCTACGCCATTCACTAGCAGTGTCACCCTGGGCAAATTATGCACATCCCTTCGCCTCAGTTCTGTCCTCTGCCAGTAGGGGAGAACACGGGCATCCACCTCGTGAGATCGTCATAAGGTAGGAAGCTCTGAGAACACCACTGTCAGGGTTTCTTATTTCTTAGCAACTGCGGTAAAGCAGATGATATTTTAGTTAGAAATTATCCTTAGAGATGTGATTTCTACCAACAGAAGACTGTCAGACATGTGGAGGTCATACGTTGTTGCCCTGTTATGTGAGAGTCTTTAGACTTCTGAAAATCTCTGCTTGTCTTCCTAAAGATTTTGTGACTGCAACAATAATATTTAAATTGACATGGACAACTTTTTACAAAAGGTATAAAAATACGTTAAGTTTCTTTTTAGACAGGAAGTACCCTTTTGACAATTATGCACAGAGGTAAAGAGAACTAATAAAAGCCAGGATTCTGCAACAACAATAAAAAATAGTTTGACAGTCCATACCTAATTCAAATGAAAAAAGACAGGAATCTGAATTGTAATTATATCATCATAAATATAGGAAAGTTTAAGAAATAAATGGGAGACTTCCCTGGTGGTGCAGTGGATAAGACTCCACATTCCCAATGCAGGGGGCCCGGGTTCGATCTAGTACAAAAGATGGCAATGATTCCACTCCCCAAAGCTTGGGAGAGAGACATCTTCACAACTTCTAACGACCTCCATTTTGACTCTACACTTGCTAGCTGTCTTCTGCTCAACTCAGGATTCTGAAAGGGGCCCTGACAGTTGACAATAATTAGTGGGGGAATAAAATCATTGGACTAAGTAGGGCTTTGGTGAATCCAGCTCAGTTTTATCTGTGACATCCAGCAGGGTCAATTTCCTCGGCCTCAGTTTCCAGAAAAGACCCTCTCTTGAGCTTCTCGAATTTTCACGTGCATGTGAATTACTGCGGGATCTTGTTGGAATGCAGCCTCCTGGGCCCCCTACGCAGAAATTATAAATCAGAAGGTCTCGAATGGGGCTCAAGGCTGGGCATTTCTATCCAAGTGATGCCAGTGCCGCTGGTTTGTGGACCACAATTTGAGTAGCACTGCAGTGGAACATCAGTCCCACAAAAAACAGCCTCCACTACACAGAAACATACACAAAGAGTAACCAGACAAAAAGGCACTAAAACATTAACAACTGCTATCTTTACATCCTAAAGTTATAGATAATTAAAATTTTTCTTTATGTATATATCTGCATTTTTCCATAATGATTATGCTGCTTCTATGATATACATATTATTTGAAATAAAATAAATGACCCAGTTGAGAAAACTATCTTAAAAACTCATAAAATAGCCTAAACCTTGCTCTCAAGGTCCCCACAATTAAGTCCCAACCTACTTTCATGATATGATTCTAGCCAGTACCCTATGCTCAAAGAGAATATACCAAAGGGATTAGCAAACTCAGCTGCTGGACTCAAACTGCCTGGGTCCCAACCCCAGCTCTGCCTCCTACCATCGGGGTGAGGATGGGCCAACAGGGTTGTGTTCCCTGCCCCCAGCTCCTCAGCCTTAAAGTAGAGAAAACAGCAGTACCAATTCACAGAGCCACTGCCTGATGGAAATGTGGTCATGTGCATAAAGCTTTTAGAATGGAAATTAGTGACCAAGGCTCAGTTATCATCGTTACCCATGTCCCATACGTTCTACAATTTATAGGAATATCTTAAGTAGAAGAATGCCAAGTCCTACTCACGTGGGGCTCTGTTGCCTCTTCCTCCGTGCAGTGCTTTTTGAGAAGCCAGGGCTGGGGAAGGAAAGGAGACTGTGAAATACCAGGGCTGTTGTTTCCATCCCCACTAATTCATACCGCACCCCCTTCCGCCCCCGTACCAGCTAGAAGTCCTCTCCTTCCAAAACAGGCCAGGAGTCCAGGACAATTCAGCTTCCTGGGCTCACAGAATCCCGCTGCGAAATGGGTGCCTCCCGAATTAGCGTAGTATTAATACCAACAACGTATCAGGCAGTTGTAGACCTTTTACTTGTGCTATCTCGTTTCTTCTCACAACACTATGTTAACAAGGCATTCCTTTCTCCCCCCTTTTACCGAACAGCAACGGAGGCACAGAGGAGTTAAGCAACTCACCCAGTGTGACGCCGTATGAAGCGGTAGGGCTAGCTCATAGGTGGGGGACGGGGTCAGGTTAGGGGTGAAGAAAACCGGGGAGACCCTCAAACCCCAGGAGGCACGACCTGAGCCCACCCCATCCCGGGTACGTTACCAAACGCAAAGAAGCTCCGCCCGCGGGACGTACATCACCACTCCAGGCCCTCAAACCTCCGCTTTTAGCCGCCCCTCCTCTTTCTCCCCAAATGAAAGGTCTGCAAACGTTGGCCCCAGGCGCATGTCGGGGAAGCTTGAATGGGTCGTGAAGAGCGGACCTGAAACACCGCCATCACGCAAAACATGGCTGCTACGTGTCCTCCTGGGGCGGAAGTGCCTGCGACTAACCCGGAACTCCTGGACCACATTTCCCAGAATTCCGCGGGCAAACCTTTACAGCGAGGCGTTACTGTAGCTGCAGTATATGGGACTACACGAGTTTACGAGCTCTGGACTACATGTCCCAGAATGCAAGGGTGGGTGCGGGGGTGTCTACCGGCACCAGCTCTGGACTACATGTTTTCACTCTGGTTTTCACTTTCCGGAATCCCTGAGAAGGTCTCGGGCAGTCTTGCCGTTCTACTGTGTAGGCTTCAGAAGAGTGTAGATTCTGTTCATTGAAAGGCGTACAAACTCAGTAGAATTTTGGACGTCTTCAAGAGGCTAAGCGACATAAAAGCATTACCAGCCACGAAGGCTTCCTGGTAAACCCCAAAGAGTTTCACCATTGGAATAAGGGGAGAAGGAAACTGGGCTTTCTTTGGCAGGGACTGAAGCCAAACGCCAAAACACCTCATTCCCTGAGATTGTGTAAAGGTGAACGTGTTTTGTTAGCATCTTACAACCCGTGCAGAAGCAAGGGAAAATCCTTTCTAGAGACAGACATCAACATCCTAGGTCTCGAGTTATTTCTGTAATTATAAAATCTGTGACATTGCTATTTGACCAAGTGAACTTTAAGGGGAAGGAAAAAGCATTACTTGACATACGGAGGGACACTTCACAGTCATAAAAGTTTCCAATTATCAGAAACTAATAACTTCAGCTGATACTTTATAAAGCAAAAATTGACAGAACCATGAAGAGAAACATTCAAATTCATAATTGGATCTGGAGATTTGAACACATACATAGAGGGAAATGTTGAGCCTTAAAAGCATATATTAAAGTAGAAAGGGGGGCTTCCCTGGTGGCGCAGTGGTTGAGAGTCCGCCTGCCGATGCAGGGGACACGGGTTCGTGCCCTGGTCCGGGAAGATCCCACATGCCGCAGAGCGGCTGGGCCCGTGAGCCATGGCCGCTGAGCCTGCGCGTCCGGAGCCTGTGCTCCGCAACGGGAGAGGCCACAACAGTGAGAGGCCCGCGTACAGCAAGGAAAACAAAAACAAAACAAAACAAAAAAAAACAAAGTAAAAAGGAAGTTGAAAATTGATTCAGAAAACATCCATTTCAGGAAGTTAATAAATGAATAATAAAACTGAAGAAGGCAGATGGAAAAATATAAGATCAGATTAATGAAATACAAAATAAAGTAGATCCCACACACACCCACAAAACAGAAATTAAAGAAAAAAACAAAACAAACAAAAAAAGATCATCCATAGTATAAACAAAGATTTTTTCAAAAATTTGTTCCAAATTCTTTCAGGAAAATATCCTCCAAGAACTATTCCTGACTTAAGCCAACATAGCACACAGGATTTCTTTCCACTACAAGTAAAGTGAAATCTTGGATATAGCATGATGAAATACGGTAACATGATTAAGTTTTATTTATTCACCTCCTGTTCCCTATGGCACCCTCCACTCCCTTCTCTACCCCGTAAGCTACCATTCTAATTTGTTTGATGTGTTTTCTTTTGGGTGTGTTCTTGTGCACAATGTGCACTTGTGTATATTTTCAATTCATATAAATAATATTGTGTCATAAAATTCATTCTGGTGTTTATTTCCTTCATTCAGGAGTATATTTTTAAGATTCACCCATCCGGGCTTCCCTGGTGGCACAGTGGTTGAGAGTCTGCCTGCCGATGCAGGGGACGCGGGTTCATGCCCCAGTCTGGGAAAATCCCACGTGCCGCGGAGCGGCTGGGCCCGTGAGCCATGGCTGCTGAGCCTGCACGTCCGGAGCCTGTGCTCCGCAGCGGGAGAGGCCACAACAGTGAGAGGCCCACGTACCGCAGAAAAACAAACAAACAAAAAAAAACATTCACCCATCTATCTAATTTGTTTCATAGAGTTCCATTTTCTGCACCCACATTTTACCTGTACTCTTCCAACTGCCATGCCAATGACAATCAAGTAAACATCTTCTTACATTTGTTTATAGACGTATCTGAGAATTTCTTTGGAATACATACCCGAGTGAAATTATTTCATAGCAAATGTGTATACTTTAATAATATAGCCAGATTGACTTCCTGAACGGCTCCACCAGTCCAGATTACCAAAGAGTTGCACGTCAGGTTTTTGTGCAACCACTTACCTTCATTTGGACGACTCATCACCGTTTTGCTAGTGTATTAAGTGTACAGTAGTATCTTGTTTTAGTTAAATTTCTCTGATTTCTAATAAGTTTGATCTTTTTTTCAAATGCTTGGTAGCTTCATCTATAAATGTCTACTTAAAACTTTTGCCCCATTTTCTAATGTGGATGCTATCTTTTTCTTCCTCATTTCTATTACATATTCTGATTATTAATACCTTTTCAGTTTTACCAATTACAAGTATCCTTTCCTAATTGGGCACGTGTTTCTAAAATTTTTCTATTGTGTTCTTCATGGAATAGAAATCTTTAATTATAAGATAATAAACCAATAATTTCTTAATATCTGTGCTTCTGAAACTCCTCAGGTGAAAAAATATATTTCTACCTTTTAAAAATTAACTTTCTAGACTTATCTTTCACATGTAGGTCCTTTAAATATTTTGGAGTCTATTTATGTACATTTTATTACATGGGATCCACTTTTATTTTTCTCCAAGAGAAATTCTTAAAAATAGTGATATTCATGGCTTGAAGATTCAATATTACAAAGATATCAGTAATCCTCAAAATGATCTATAGGCTCAGTCAAACCCCAATAAAAACACCAGCATTTTTTCCCCTTGGAAATTGATGAGATGTTTACAAATATTATGTGGGAAAGCAAAGAGCTACAAGAAGAGCTGGGGGCTTCCCTGGTGGCGCAGTGGTTGAGAATCTGCCTGCTAATGCAGGGGACACGGGTTTGAGCCCTGGTCTGGGAAGATCCCACATGCCACGGAGCAACTAGGCCCGTGAGCCACGTAGTGAGCCTGCGCGTCTGGAGCCTGTGCTCCCCAACAAGAGGCCGTGATAGTGAGGCCCACGCACCACGATGAAGAGTGGCCCCCGCTTGCCACAACTAAAGAAAGCCCTCGCACAGAAACGAAGACCCAACACAGCAAAAATAAATACATAAACTCCTACCCCCAACATCTAAAAAAACATAAAAATAAAAAACAAAAGAAGAGCTGGGACAATCTGAAAGAAGAATGAAAAGAAAGATATTAGTCACATTAAATCTTACTATAAATCTACAATATAAGATAGTCTGGTGTTCGCTCAAGGATAGACAAGATAATAGACATCAAAATCCATGTTGAAACAGACATTATAACAACGTGTAAAAAGAAAACACTGCAGGGAGTTCCCTGGTGGTCTAGTGGTAAGGATTTGGCGCTTTCACTGTGGTGACCCTGGTTCAATCCCTGGTCAGGGAACTGAGATCCCGCAAGCCACGCAGCACGGCCAAAAGAAAAAAGAAAGAAAAGAAAACACTGCAGCAGAGAGGGGAAAGAACTCTTGTTAATACAGTTGATCCTTGAACTAGGGTTCAAGGGGGTTAGGGGTGCCAACCCTCTGCTAAGCTGAAAATCCAAGTATAACTTATAGCCAGTCCTCTGTACGTACATGGTTTCTCCATAATCGGCAATTCTGCATCTGAGGATTGAACCAACCTTGGATCGTGTAGTAGTGCAGTATTTACTATTAAAAAAAATCCTCGTATAAGTGCACTTGTGTAGTTTAAACCCATGTTGTCCAAGGGTCAACTATTGGTTCTCAGTCAGCTGGATATCCATATGGGAAAAATATTAATCATTACTGCATAGGATATAAAAATATAAATTGCAGAAGATCTGCAGACTTAAATTTGAAAAGTAAACAATGATGCTTTAGGAAAGGAACGTAAGATAACAGCCTTTTTGCCTTGGAGTAGGAAGAATTTCTTAAGACCAAAAAAGTCACCAACTGTGAAAGAAAAAATTGAAAAATTGGACTATTTTAAAGTTAAGAAACACTGTAAACCCAAACGCAGCACTCTTGGGCCAAAAGTGAGAGATATTTTAAAAACATCTATGGAATAAAAGACTCAGATGCATCCCTCATGCCCATGCATTCTTCAAGGGTCAACTGTATCTACCAAAGTTGAACATATACCCTAGAACCCTTTGGCTCCACCCATAGAAATATCCCTCAAACAAGTGCACAAGGCACATTCTAGATTGCTCACGTCACCACTAACTGTGATAGCCAAGAATGGGGAAGTACCCAATACCCACCAATAATGGGATTAATAAATAGATTTTGATATGTTTACACACTGCAATAATATCCACCAATGAAAATGAATCAAAGGTATCCACTCCCAACAATATGGATAAATGTCATGGATATACTGTGGAGCAAATGAAGCCAACACAAAATAGCACCTGTTACACGACTCCATTTATATCAAGTACAAAATAGGCTAAGTGAATCTACACCATTACAAATTAGTGGCTACCATATGGAAAGGAAGGTTACTAGAAAGAGCCAAAAAGGGATGCTTCTAGGGCTTGGGGTTTGTCCTGGTCCTCCAAGAACTAGACGGCAAAGTGCTGAGAAAGACTTTAATGAACAAATCTTTCATTAGGGAAAACATCGGAGAGGAAATGGCAGGGAGCTCTGGAAGGCTGGCGGAGCTATCAGCTCATAGTGCAAGTCTGACCCTGAGTGAAGATTTGGAAGAAAGATTTGGTAGATCATCCGAGACTGCCTTGTCATCCACGTAAACTCCTTCAAGGCTGTCAGAGTCCTTGAAAAAAGGTCACTGGACAGAGGAATCCTGGTCTCCAAGAAATGGCCTGCCTTAGGATCCCTGCTGTGCTGACTAGGAGCAATCAGGGGCAAGGCCGGCCTCCAGGCAAACCTGGTGATGGGTTTAAGAGCAGCAGCTGGGACCTTTGGCCAGTTATGCTCCCTGTGGTCATAACTGTGAAACAGGAGACTCTCAACGTGGATGCTTCCTTGCGATAAGATCTGGTTCTTTATTTCTGTCAGTAATAGTACTGAAGCAACGTTGCGTCCTTCTCAGTATAGCATACCCCAGAGATCTAAAACGTTCGTTTGTTCTGTTATTGATCATGTTCATCTCTTGGCTAAGGTAGTGTTCACCAAATTTATACCTACTGTATTTCTTGTTGTGATTAATACTTTGTGGAGAGATACTTTGGGTTTTGTAGCATCCTGCTCCTTGTAAACTTTCAACCAGTAGTTTTATAATTCATTGATTACTCTTGCCAGAACCTATCATTACTATGATGGTTGTAAATAAGGATTTTTACATTACATCATTCCTTCTATATATTTATGGTTTGGCATTCTATTATGAGAGCCCTTCCTTCCCTCCCTTCCTCTTTTTTTATTCATATTCTGTATGATAATTGTTTATTTTATGGCCAAATTGCTCAGATTTACCCAGTGTGAGTCTCTTCAAGCTGGATCTTTTTACACATCCCGCCACTCTTTCCTACTTTCTGGCACAGTAAATTTTCTCCAGGATCATTCTACACTTTCCTTGCTCCAGCCCTGAAATAGAAACGTGGATATACATGCTTATATACATCACATACACATGTGTGTGTTTGTATATCCTCACACTTCCATATCTACTTCTGTAAATACCTAGCATGTGCACTCACTCCCTCTCTCTCTCTACAGATGGGTGGACGGATGGATGGATGGATAGACAGATCTGTATAAATAACTTATGGTCAGACTTCCATATCCGTGGTTCCTCTGTATCTGCAATTCTGCAACCATGGGTTCAACCAACCACAGATCATGTAGTACTGTAGTAATTACTATTAAAAAAAACCCTGCATATAAGTGGACCTGCCCAGTTCAAAACCATATTGTTCAAGGGTCAACTGTAACTTGCTAAATAAAGCCCTTTAACCAACTATATTAAAAATACCACCATTGGTCTGCGTATGGAACGCCATCCAAACCTGCTTTGTCCTTACTGGTTCCACATCCAGAGGGTCCTCTGCCATTATGCTCAGTTCTCTCCTCTTGTGCACCTTTTCAACAAGAGCAACTTTTTTTTTTTAAACCTCCACAATGTAGGTATATCCACTTTTGTTTCTAGCTCCAGGATTTTCCCTCTCCCTATTATGGATCTGTAGTTAAAGCACAGCATAAATAATAAAGCTTCAATTGTTGAAACTCATGAATTTTTCTGTGTATGCAAAATAATCTGAGAACTGTTGTGTTTTTGAAATTGGCTTCCAGAGTTCATACCATAATTTTGATCTTATATGCCTTATGACAATATAGAACAATTATATAAGGTCTTAACTTGCTATTGCAGAGACTGCGCTCAACCTAGGTCCACAGAATGCTCTGATGTCATCATTGAGGTCACAGAATCCCGCTGTGCGCCTGGCAACCTTGTAAACTTAACAGCCCTGGTGAGCACTAGGCAGTACTGCTGCTTCAATAAGTGGTACAAGTTTTTCAGCCATTTAGGAGACTTGACTACTTTTATTTGTATTGAATCATTTCAACGGATTGCCCAAGAGCCAACAAGGGCCAACCTGTAGGGAAGACGAGGAGTTGGACATCTCTTGAGGCATCTTCTAAGGGAGACTTCTAGTTGGTACCATGAAACGGCGACAAAAGAGGAAACATCTGGAAAATGAAGAGTCCCAGGAAACTGCCGAGAACAGAGGAGGTATGTGGGGGGCAACATGCTGGGGCACATGGGTTTCTGCCAAACTAAACCTTCTCTAGGATGGGGGGGACTGAGAACGTGTCACCTGTGAAGCAGGGAGCGAGAGACCTTGTCTCACTGATGCTGCCGTATCCATCCGGAGGGTCCCTGTGGTGTGAGACGGCACAGAACGGCCAGATGCCCCCTGGGAGATGGGAGGTCAGCTCCGCTGGTCTAGGGACTCTCTCCTGGGGCTGCCGGGCCTGGAGCTTTGTCGGACTCACAGCAGGCTGCATCCTGCTTGCACAGACCTAGAGGTGCAGCTTTTCTCAGTCCCCGATTTCTCTCTTATTCTCTTGGATCGTTCCCTGGGGTCATGAGGTGGGGGATGTGAAGGATGCAAGGATGCTGAGAGAGACCCATGAGTTGCTTGGCCTCTTTTACCAAAGTGGAAAGAGAAGCCCCATGAGTTGAAGGCCCTGTTGAAAACTATCTTGACAAGTGGAATGC
This sequence comes from Mesoplodon bidens, assembly GCF_964165515.1. Classification (NCBI taxonomy): domain Eukaryota; kingdom Metazoa; phylum Chordata; class Mammalia; order Artiodactyla; family Ziphiidae; genus Mesoplodon; species Mesoplodon bidens. Next base: position 123,136 of record NW_027672699.1, on the reverse strand, counting down.
ACTTTGAAAGAAGATTGTTTGTCTAGGGATGGTGTCATATTGAAAGCAAGGAGGTTTTATTCCTTCAACAGGAAGAATTTCCCAAAGGCGATCAAGGAAAGGGAAGGGTTTTCCAGAGACTGAGACCGCGTGAGCAGGGGTGAGAAATGGCCTCAGTGTCCTGCGGGGAGCTCTGAGAGCCACGGGCCATGTGGTGCCTGCGTGCATTAAAAGTAGGCGAGTAGCTTGCCCTGGGAGACAGAGGGGTGGTCACTCCAGAGCTCCAGCTAGAGGCCTCTGCCCCAGATTAGAGCCCAGTAGCTCCTACCGGGCCCAGGGCCCTGGAGACTGTAGGATGGGCCCTGGGAATGGAGCTCTACACAGCAGGCAGATTTCCAGGCAGTGGCTGGGACAGGCTGGGGAAGGCAATGACTGCCCCTGACCATTCAGAATATTTTGCTCTATGTTCCTGTGTGTGACTCTGTGTGTGTGTGTGTGTGTGTGTTAGTGCAGAGAAGAGCGAGATCAATGGGGTTAGAGTGCTTACCAGATATAAAGTCTGCGTGGTAAAGTTCTTGTCACCCTGCCAGGACCTGGCTGACACTCGGTGTACGTAAGAGTGTATACAGAATTCTTGTTAGGGGTGTTTCATGAGACAGTAACTCATACAACCATGTACACTCTGATACAGCAAAAATATCACACACCCCACATATAACTTCCTTAGTAAACCACACACAACACATGGAGGTATATACATGCATCCCTTCTGTACTACGTTCTCATACAACCCACCTGTATCACAATCGTCTCCTCCAACACCAAACGCTGGAGATGAGATATGTTTATAGACACACACACTATATATATAGGACACACACACACACACACTATATATATATGTATCTCCTCAACTCTTGCACAAACACAGCTAACTTCAGCCATCTCTAAATACCTCTATAAGAACCAGTCACGTGTCATACACACCACACTTATAACACATTCTTGAGTAATGCCAGACCCGCTTTGTACAAACCACAGTAAACCACAGTCTCAGTAACCCAGGTCAGGATTGCCAGAGAAAATATGGGCTATCCAGTTCAATTTGAATTCCAGATAAACAACAAGTAATTTTTCAGTATCAGTATGTCCCACATATTGTATGGGCCATACTTACACTAAAACTAAGTCAGGCCAAACACTGCATGGGAATACTTACACTAAAAAATTATTCTGGGTTTATCTGAAACTGAAATTTAACTGGGTGCCTTGTATTCTTGTTCGCTAAGTCTGGCAACCCTTATATACTTACCACCAGCTGATGTATTATATATTTATTGTAGTTTTGTTTAGTGTGTGTCTTCCCCTACTAGAATGTGCAGCGTTACCAAAGACTACAACAATGGAAGAGTGCCGGATACACAGGAGTAGCTGCTTACTGAATCTTGGTGACTGAATGAATGAACACACACCATAAATACAAGCCACACCATGTAATGAGGAAAAGTTACATGTCCCAGAATTCCTGACTTGTGAACAGAAACCATGCACACAAAGGCCACAGACACAGATAGACACATCTGCACTGTGCTCCCCATGCCAACCCCACACTTACCACAGACTTAACTGATACACATCACTCACTCTTCCCACACACTCACAGTCACCACCGAGGCCTACATTACCAACTAGACAGTGAGAGAATAAGTATGGATTGGAATTAAATCCTGGAGTATCCACTGGGAACCACACTCTCAACTGTGTGTATTCACTGCACCTGACACGTGTCACACACTCAGTAAATATTTGTGGACAGAGGACTGATGAACCCACCCTGAGCCTTTCATTCCTCCCTCAGGAATCTCGAAGTCACAAGAGGATCCCCCTCACCTTCGATCCACTGTGGTGGCCCAAGGCTGCAGCCCAGGGCCAGGGGAGGTCTCCTCTGCCTCTAACTACTTCTTCTGTACTTCTACTCCGCTCAAGCTCAGCTACGCTGGTAAGGGCGCGGGGCTCCTCAGGTGAGGGGGTGCTTGGCTGTGAGGCAGGAGGCACACAGATCCCAGGGAGGCTGAGAGGAAACCCAGGGTCATCAGAGGTGATGAGGGCTCTGTGGAGGAGCCTGGGCAGGATGGCTGAGCTGTTCCGAGGGCGTGGATGCCAGCTGAGTCTTGGGTGTGTGTGTGAATACTGCTACTACCATGGTGGGGAAGTCAAGGAGCAGGGGCCGGAAAGGTCTGGGCTTGAGGTGGAGGGAAGAGGGACCAGATTAAGCATCTTCAGAGGAAAATGTAGGCTTTGTCTTTGCCTTTGCTTCCAGAGAAGGACAGAGTTCTGCATCATACACCTCCAGCCTGAGAGCAGGACCATCCAGCTCGGGTGCACACAGCTCACACATACACGCGCCCTCCAGGCACAGCCCTTCTCAGTGCACATCAACCCCAGCACGTGCTCCACAGTACTCTCCTCCTGCACCACAGCCCCATTCCACAAGGAATGCACCACCGATATTCCCAAACTCACACTCCTCGTCGTACACGCATCCAGCCGCATCCCTCACATACCACAGCCCTCACCACCATACTCCACACCCCTGTATACAGACACCGCTCCAGTATCCCCCCCACGCACATGAAAAGCCCACAGATGACACCAGATACACCACTCCGTCCTACGGCCAACAGACACCAAGCTCACGACATAGCTATGTCGTGCCAATGTCCCTCTCTCGTCTACCACACCTGCTCCCTCAGCTTCCGGCATGGCCCATGCATGTTATTATGATTTTAATTTCCTTTTTCAGGAATCCGGAGATTTCATCGAGACACTGCCCAGCCTACAGCAGCCCTAGCCCAGGATCAGGAAGAAGGAGAGACCGCTCCCCCATCACACTGTGTCTCCTCCTCACCCTCTTCACCCTCTAAGAACTATCTGCACCCAGACAAAGAGGAAAGGGGCATGAAAATATACTACATGCAGGCACAAGTGAACAAGGGTGTCGCTGTCTCCTGGAAGACAAAGAAACCCTTGGAGTTGCCTGAAAAGCAGCTGAGGATAGAAGAAGTGACCCTTCCTGAGGATGTGTGCGCAGTAGCCACTGAGCCCTCTTCTGATGTGTCCACCGAAAGCCTCCTGTCTGACAGTGAGCCCACTGGGGAGGAGAAAGAGTAAGAGCAAAGGGCAGAGCCAGGCAGCCCATCAGGGCCACCTGCCGTCGAGGAGAGACCCAGCGCCAAGACAGCGGACTGGATGGTGACCATGGAGACCGGCTTCAGGTGCATGGCCTGCTGCCGGGTCTTCCCCGCCTTGGAGATCCTCCAGCAGCACGTGAAGTTCGGCATCCTGGAGGGCTTCAGCTGCCGTGTCTCTCATCTCACCATGGTCCAGCTGATGGGCAATGTGGAATCCGAGAGCACCCCTGAGGAGGAGGACGAGGAGGAGGAGGAGGAGGACGAGGAGGACGAGGAAGAGAAGCAAGAAGAAAAGGAGAATGAGGGAGCGCAGCCCACGGGGGAAGGCCCCAGCACAAAGAGACCCCGCAGGCAGGGTCTTTTCTCTCCTTTGAGTTCCAAACAGCAACTGAGATTCATGGGACACAAGATCCTGGAAGACGGTGTGGCCGTCCCTTGGAAGAGGTAAGGCTTGAGGCTGGCAGTCTACTGAGCCTATGTCACGAGGGCCCAGAGGAGTCTAAGGGAAGGGGCCGCACACATGTGCTGGTTGACCTAATGGCTCTGCCGTTGCATCAAATGGGACACACCCAGCACTACCAAAGGCATTGAGCTCTGTTGACGTAAACAAGAAGGTGGAGCCTTTTCCTAGGAGTTTTCTCAGGGTCTGCACGACGGACCTCAACTCTTAGAGGACGTACTGCCAGCAGCGCCTTCTCGGCAGAGAGAGCCAGGAGTGGTCTCCAGAGAGGACAGGGGCCCTGGCAGGACCAGAACTTTGAGGTCTGAGAGCCTTGGGCCTGAGCCGAGATCTCACCCGGACCACTGGACCTAGCCTTCTGTGACAAAGGGGAATATGAAATAGAGTCACGTGGAAATGAGGTCCCCTGAGATATGGAAATGTTCCAGAACCTTCGTTGCGTGGTAGTTGATCTGGAGCCAAGCTCACTGTGGTGTGTGTGGCTCTGAGCATTAAGGCAACGCTGGAGGGTAACCCTGACCAGCAGAGCTTGGAGTGCTTCTTGTCTCTTCCTGTTCTACCTCATTTGTTTTATCCCTTCCAGGGAGAAGAAAGGACCCTCGGGAGAGTAGCAGACAGAAGGCCGTGGTCTGAAGGAGGATGAAGGGACCGGCACTCAGTCTAACATCATATGACAATAGAAGCGTCCTATGCATTAAAGGGCATTTTCCAAACCTTTCCTGGAGCTTTTATTTAATTACATTTTTCTATCTATGCATCTATCTGTCAAATACATCTGTATCTTTCAAGGTTTGTGAACAAGCTTTCACATAAGCACTAGAGACGTCGGCCAGCATTTTCCAGAAGAGGCCTGCAAATTGCTGGGGACTCCTCACAAATAGGGAATGGCCACAACCCCTGCCACACAGACTATGCGCGTGGCCCTCCTGACGTACTCCCACTCTCTCTCTGAATTTCCCAACGTCTGAGATGAGGGTGCTGGCTGGAGGCAATGATCACGTGCAGGCTGAATCTTCTCCAGATTCTGATTCTCTTCCTGGGCCTATCGTCCTCAAGCACAGTCTCCATGTCCCTGGCCACACTGATCTCTCTCCTTCAGTCCTTCCCTCCCTCCCTCTCCTGCCTCCCAGTGCAGAGAATACTGTTTTGCATTTGAGACGACATTTAGTTTTTGTTCACAGAATTCTCACCTGTTCTACTGTGGCCTCCGTTGTGAACATTCCAAAGCTGAGAATTTTCTTTTTTTCTCCCTCATTTCTGCTGAGTCTTTACCTTCCTAATGCAGTGAACTCAGAGTGCCTAGCTGACTGGATGGGGACAAAAATCCAGGGAGCAAAGAGAAATAATAAAAGAATATATCAGTTAATTTTTCATAGTGTTATCCAACTACATATTTTTAAAAATTTGGAATACTATTAGGAATCTTCTCTTTATAAAAAACTGAATTATTGGGCTTCCCTGGTGGAGCAGTGGTTAAGAATATGCCTGCGAATGCAGGGGACATGGGTTCGAGCCCTGGTCTGGGAAGATCCCACGTGCCACGGAGTAACTCAGCCCGCGCGCCACAACTACTGAGCCTGCGCTCTAGAGCCCGTGTGCCACATCTACCGAGCCCACGTGCCACAACTACGGAAGCCTGCGTGCCTGGAGCCCATGCTCCGCAACAAGAGAAGCCACTGCAATGAGAAGCCCGTGCACCACAGCCAAGAGTAGCCCCCGCTCACTGCAACTAGAGAACGCCCGCTAGCAGCAACAAAGACCCAATGCAGCCCAAAATAACTTAATTAATTTTAAAAAATTGAATTAGTTTCAAGGGTACAATGTATAAAAGTACAATAAAAGCCCCCCTTCAGAACCCCCCAACCCCACTCTCAAGATGGAATAGATATGCTGTGATACAATTTATAGTCGTAGCACTACTACTCCTCCCACCACATCCCAAATCCTCTGAGCCAGGTGCAGCAGCTCCCTTTCACAATGCTAGCACCCGCCACAAGACAGATGATAATCCCTTTGGACATTTCAAGGAGCGGCACCAAGGCAACAGTACCTGGGAAATGCCACTGACAGCTCAGAATATCCATGGCATTTCTAGAGCCTCGGCACTGCTCTCGCTCTGGGAATGAAGGTCCAAAAAGCACATCGGAGAATGTCCATAGTTGTAAACAAGCTCCACCTTTGAAACACAATCTACATAGAACCACATATACAAGCCTGCACGATGGAGGAAGCCAAGGTCTCCTCCATGATTTCCCTTCTGACCACCTTAGTGTCTCCTCAACCATAAAAGGTGAACTTGAAACTCAGGACCTTGCCTTGTCCCCAGAAACATCCAAGCTTGGATCAGTCTTTCTAAGACCAGATCCTTGCTCTCTGAACTATTAGAGACTTGTCACATACACAGAAGTAGAACAGGATTGTTTCTATCTACCTGGGGACCAGGAGTCTTTCACATTGCTCCTGTTAAAACTCTCACAACAGCAAAACTTTACCTACAAAGGGTTCAAGCTATGACACTCCCAATTTCCACAAACCTCCTCAGCTCTTGTGAGTCACATGCAGCCAATTCCAGGAATTGGAAACATGGTTGTGAGGATGAAACTGACTTTGGGGCTCCCCTTGGATATGGTCTTCCAGACTTACCAAAAGGCCATTAAGAGGAAGGTTTACCCCACCTCAGGGAAACCCGAGGCAGTACTTGCAGTCAAGGGCTGGCCATGGCTTCTGAGCTACATCCAAAAAGAATTTCATACTGTACCTGGATCTGCTGAAGCCATTTCTGACTGTCCGAGAGCCAGCATGTACCGCTCCTCAACTGCCTCCATTGTGGATCATCAGTAGGGCTGTCAGATTTAGTAAATATAAGTACAGGATGCCCAGTTCAACTTGAACTTCACATGAATAGTAAGTCATTATTTTTAGTATAAGTAGATCCTATGAACTATTTGGGGCATACTTATCTTAAAAATGTACTTGTTGTTTCTCTGACATTCAGAGTTAACTAAACAGCCTATATTTTATCTGTCAACCCTACCCTTCAGAAATGATGGAGGCTCATAGAGATCCAGGAGACGCCTCAGCGCCTCCTCAGCTTTTATTTCTACGTCCTGGACAGCGAGCACGAACCTTCCAGTCCCAGTCATTGGCTAGAATGGAGGATATTCTCTGTTTTAGAGCTTTTTCTACTTGTCATTGTTATTATCTTCCTTATTTTAAAGAGATGTTTATTTTTTCCCAAACTTCATAGCTCATCCAAAAGTATTTCAAAGTTCATTAGACAAGGGAAAAACAACATGGGTCTGAAAAGTGAAGGAAACCGCCTGGTGTTTAGTAAAGAAGTAGTAGGGAGACTGAAAAAGCCAAACTTAATAAGCAAATCTCTCCAAGGGTATTTTCAGAGCTTGATACCCTCCCACACCCTGAAAATATTATTACATCAAAAACGTAGAACTGCTAACCAAATGTAAGGCTCCCATATGATTCTATCAAACTGAGGATGCTTCTTTACTAAGCAGTGAGCACACTTGCTGCCCCAGGGACCTTGGCAGTTGCAACGTAGGGCTCTTCCCTCTGGGATGGAAACAGCAAGTTTTCCTGTGGTCTACACGCTGGCCCCAAAAATACTACACTCCCAATACTTGTCAACTTTAAGTATTTTTCTACATATCTCCATTTTTCTGTTACTATTTGGACTACATCCTAGACTTGACACTACATAAATTGCATTCAAGAAGCTATTTTTAAAAGTTGGTAGGAAACCTTAAATCTATAGCTTGCAGTCCCTGGCTTACTTTCATCCAGGTGCATAAGTGTTTTCAAAAGTAGTCAGGTTAGTTACCCCATATCACAGCCCCACGCTTGTGTCACAGATATAAAAATGGAACATGATATTTAAGGTTTTAGTTGCCAAATCATCAAGCCTCCCAGACAGAGGCAATAGGGCAAAATGATTACAGAGGCATGGATTTTGATTTGCTCCAGTGTCTTGGGCAAGTCACTTGGCCTCTGTATTTATTTGTACTTATCTGCACTTATCTGTCACTTGGGGGTCATAATTGTACCTGGTCCATGGGTACGTTGTACAAATGATCTGTAAAGTAGTTACAAGAAACCGACACAGAGTAAGCACTCCACAGACATTGGCTATTAGCTATTGGAAATATTTCTCCATGAAACAGATGACTTTATCAGTGGATGACTCGGTGGGAGACAGTGAATCACAGAATCACAGCATGTTGAAAGTGACCTAGTTCACACTCTTATGTGAAAAAAAGAAAAGTGTGCCTGGGTAGAAAATGTCTGAAAGCGTACCTAACAAATAGTTTATCATGTTAACTTGGAGAATTAGAATAAAACAGGAAAGCAGGAAAGAAAAACTTGAGTGTAATTCAATTTCTCTATCATTTGTGTTTCTACACTGAGACTCTGAATACACTGGAAGCGCAATGTTTTTTAATGTGGCGGGATAAAGGTTTTCACGTTTTCCTGATCCATCCGTATTATTATCTCAGAATTGCTGGCAGTTCTTGCCATCTTTGGATCTACACCCATCTGAGTCAGGGGGCCATTCTGGACGGAGGAGATAATAGAGCAGAAGTGAAGTGAGAGGAAAGGAGAGACAAGATTTTCTCTTTTCTCTTCCAAGAGGAAAGGTCTTTGGAATGGGAACAACTCACAACCAAACTTTGGGGAAAGGATGTGATGGAAAATGAGACAAACATCCTACCCCTGTGATGAGAAGGATTCCCTGGGCTGGATGGAGGGAGGTCACAGGTGGCTGGACAAGGAAACCAACTAGGGAGAAACACACACAAGTGTAGAGCAAACACCCTGAGGCCACTCAGCCTGACTCCATGCAAACATGTGTCCAGCAGCCAGCCCTTCACCTGTGGCTCCCCAGCAAGACAGGTACCTCGGGGGTGCCAACTCATTCTGAGTCCATTATGCCTGGCCATTCATAAACCGCTGTCTAACGTGTGAGGAATAAACTCTCAATGTTTATGAGGAAATTGGGGAAGGAGATTGAAAGGTTACTTAAACGGAAAAAAAAGAAGTTCAGCAAGGCAGGATGGTAGAGAGACAAGAAAAAGACCTTAAAAGATAGAAAGGATTTGCCAAAGAAGAGAAAGAAAAAGAAATGATTCCGAATGGCTTAACCTGCAGCTAGGAAGTTAAGGAAGATTATTGATGGGTGAAGACTATGGAATAAAGTGAATAAAAGTTTTCAGAAGTTGCTGAGACTATGGTAAGAAGCATGATTATCCAATTATGAATTGGCTGCAATGGCATTCTAGGGGGACACTAGGAAGGGGAAGCAAATGTTCCTGAGATGACAGTGGCAGGTGGAAAGTTGTTTCAGGGGAAGAGCAGTCTTGCAGAGGGTGTATCAGAGGAGGGCAAGTGTGAGCAAGCAAGGAAATACTAAGTGTATACGGTTCCTTCACTGAGTGCACCCAGCCCCGTGGTCAGCCTTGAGAACAAGCAGGACTTCAGGTACTGGAGCTACATTTCAGTCATCAAGACTTGAGAAGACACCCTTAACTCAGGTCTTCTCTTCAAACTCCATCTTTCCTTCTTGACCTTCATTTGGCCTCTTCCCTTACCCTCAAGCTGTGGACTGAGGCCACAGAGCAAGATGGGTCACTAGTGTCCTCCATCCCCTGGCGACTGTGGTTCACATCAGTGGAGTACCAAAGGCAATAGCCAAGTAACAGACACAAGAGTGTATGAAGAAGAAGAGATTCTGATAAGGCTTTCTGTGACAGTGTGGGCCAAGTCGGCTCTATATGGCTGGTATCACCTGAATTATGAGCAGCCTTAGGGGAGAAGTTCTCAGAAGGCAGAGCCTGGCTCTCTAGAGGCTCTGCGTGCTCACAGCCCACTCCAAGACCTCAGTTACACCTTCGGCCCCCAATATCTCTCCCTCTGCCTGCTCAGAGTTTTTGAAGGCTTCTTTCCTCCACATTTCTCTTGAGCGGTGGAGGAGGAAGATGAGCTTCAGGCCAGCTCAGACTCCCCTGGGATCCCAGCAGGATGCCTATCATTAACCTCCCACCTTCTAGGAAGCTCCTAAGATCTTCACATTTGGGGCAGTTTTCATTTCAGCTGTGCTTCAAATTGCTGGCTGGAGACGGCCTGTTGGAAGGTGGCTGAAAGCAAGTAGCAATCCTTCGGGCAGCCTGGCCCTTCTCGACTGTCAGACATCTTCAGGGATATTCTAGGAAATGTTGTTTGTTCTAGAGAAGGGAGGGAAACAATCCAATTGTCCAATAATGCTTGAATGGAAAATAAATGATGCTATATGCATGTGATGAAATAATATCAAGCAGTCAAAAATCAAAGACCTAGATCTATATGGATTCACGTGGATAAATCTTGAAAACATAATATTGATTGAAAGAAAATAAGATCAAGAATGTTAGATTGTGATAACAGGTATGTAAGTATTTAAATATTTAAATCAATTCAACATATTGCTTCTATATATATATAGATGCAAGAAAATAAACTTTATCCAAAGAACACATTATTTACATTTCCTATGCTCATTTATCTAGGAGACCCAAAAGAACCCACAGATAAACTAGCAGGAACTAATAAGACGGTTCAACAAGGCACACACATACAAGATCAATAAATTTTAAAAGTCAATCAGGCTCCTCTACACTGGCGATAACAAATTAGAAACTGTAAAAGAAAATAAGAAAAAAAGAAGATCTAAAAATTGTCACAAGAGCCATATAAATTATTTAGAGCTAAGCATACGTAGAAGGCAATATAACTAACAAACTGAGTACGAACAGTTAAACTCCACCCAACCCAAGGTTAGGAAAAGACTGTTGTTACTTTATGAGAACAGACCCTCTTCTTAAGTGGCAGATCAGTAAGTGAGAGTGAATCAAAGAAACACGGCATTTGAAAAGTCAGCTAGTCCAAGCCTCTTGATGGCACATACAGAAGCTGAAGCCCAGATAGGTTGAGTTACTTGGTAAAGGGCCCAACGTCCTGACTCAAGGACTAGCATTTTTCACTCATTCGTAAGACACAATCAAATGCAGTACCTTGGAAAGAGATGGGAAAAAAATGAAGAAATCAATTATATAGTTCCTCATCTTTAAGTACAGAAATAGCTGTGACAAAATTACACGTATTGAGGGAAAATTGAAGTGCAGAGTTTAAAATGTCAATAATCCACAGGGAAACTGGAGACCACTGAAAATATTCATATTAAATCTCTCTAGAAAAGACATGAAAAGATCTCCACTCAAAATGTGAATTTTATAATAGACATGGTATGATACAATTTATAATAGATATGGTATGAACCTTTCCCTTTCACGGGAAAGGTTCAGCTGGGAAAAAGGAAATGTTCTTGAAAATGGGGCCTGTGCTATTGCAGACACTGTGCTCCACCTAGGTCCACGGAATGCTCTGATGTCATCACTGAGGTCACAGAATTCCACTGTGCGCCTGGCAACCTTGCAAACATAACAGCCCTGGTGAGCACTAGGCAGTACTGCTGGTTCACTAAGTGGTACAAGTTTTTCAGCCATTTAGGAGACTTGACTATTTTTATTTGTATTGAATCATTTCAACGGATTGCCCAAGAGCCAACAAGGGCCAACCTGTAGGGAAGAGGAGGAGTTGGACATCTCTTGAGGCATCTTCTAAGGGAGACTTCTAGTTGGTACCATGAAACGGCGACAAAAGAGGAAACATCTGGAAAATGAAGAGTCCCAGGAAACTGCCGAGAACGGAGGAGGTATGTGGGGGGCAACATGCTGGGGCACATGGGTTTCTGCCAAACTAAACCTTCTCTAGGATGGGGGGGACTGAGAACGTGTCACCTGTGAAGCAGGGAGCGAGAGACCTTGTCTCACTGACGCTGCCGTATCCATCCGGAGGGTCCCTGTGGTGTGAGACGGCACAGAACGGCCAGATGCCCCCTGGGAGATGGGAGGTCAGCTCCGCTGGTCTGAGGACTCTCCCCTGGGGCAGCCGGGCCTGGAGCTCTGTCGGACTCATAGCAGGCTGCATCCTGCTTGCACAGACCTAGAGGTGCAGCTTTTCTCAGTCCCCGATTTCTCTCTTATTCTCTTGGATCTTTCCCTGGGGTCATGAGGTGGGGGATGTGAAGGATGCAAGGATGCTGAGAGAGACCCATGAGTTGCTTGGCCTCTTTTACCAAAGTGGAAAGAGAAGCCCCATGAGTTGAAGGCCCTGTTGAAAAATATCTTGACAAGTGGAATGCACTTTGAAAGAAGATTGTTTGTCTAGGGATGGTGTCATATTGAAAGCAAGGAGGTTTTATTCCTTCAACAGGAAGAATTTCCCAAAGGAGATCAAGGGAAGGGAAGGGTTTTCCAGAGACTGAGACCGCGTGAGCAGGGGTGAGAAATGGCCTCAGGGTCCTGCGGGGAGCTCTGAGAGCCACGGGCCACGGGGTGCCTGCGTGCATTAAATGTAGGCGAGTAGCTTGCCCTGGGAGAGGGGTGGTCACCCCAGAGCTCCAGCTAGAGGCCTCTGCCCCAGATTAGAGCCCAGTAGCTCCTACCAGGCCCAGGGCCCTGGAGACTGTAGGATGGGTCCTGGGAATGGAGCTCTAGACAGCAGGCAGATTTCCAGGCAGTGGCTGGGACAGGCTGGGGAAGGCAATGACTGCCCCTGACCATTCAGAATATTTTGCTCTGTGTTCCTGTGTGTTCGTGTGTGTGTGTGTGTGTGGTGGGGGGTAGTGCAGAGAAGAGCGAGATGAATGGGGTTAGAGTGCTTACCAGATATAAAGTCTGCGTGGTAAAGTTCTTGTCACCCTGCCTGGACCTGGCTGACACTCGGTGTACGTAAGAGTGTATACAGAATTCTTGTTAGGGGTGTTTCATGAGACAGTAACTCATACACCCATGTACACTCTGATACAGCAAAAATATCACACACCCCACATATAACTTCCTTAGTAAACCACACACAGCACATGGAGGTATATACATGCATCCCTTCTGTACTACGTTCTCATACAACCCACCTGTATCACAATCGTCTCCTCCAACACCAAACGCTGGAGATGAGATATGTATATAGGCACACACACTATATATATAGGACACACACACACACACTATATATATATGTATCTCCTCAACTCTTGCACAAACACAGCTAACTTCAGCCATCTCTAAATACCTCTATAAGAACCAGTCACGTGTCATACACACCACACTTATAACACATTCTTGAGTAATGCCAGACCCGCTTTGTACAAACCACAGTAAACCACAGTCTCACTAACCCAGGTCAGGATTGCCAGAGAAAATATGGGCTATCCAGTTCAATTTGAATTCCAGATAAACAACAAGTAATTTTTCAGTATCAGTATGTCCCACATATTGTATGGGCCATACTTACACTAAAACTAAGTCAGGCCAAACACTGCATGGGAATACTTACACTAAAAAATTATTCTGGGTTTATCTGAAAGTGAAATTTAACTGGGTGCCTTGTATTCTTGTTCGCTAAGTCTGGCAACCCTTATATACTTACCACCAGCTGATGTATTATATATTTATTGTAGTTTTGTTTAGTGTGTGTCTTCCCCTACTAGAATGTGCAGCGTTACCAAACACTACAACAATGGAAGAGTGCCGGATACACAGGAGTAGCTGCTTACTGAATCTTGGTGACTGAATGAATGAACACGCACCATAAATACAAGCCACACCATGTAATGAGGAAAAGTTACATGTCCCAGAATTCCTGACTTGTGAACAGAAACCATGCACACAAAGGCCACACACACAGATAGACACATCTGCACTGTGCTCCCCATGCCAACCCCACACTTACCACAGACTTAACTGATACACATCACTCACTCTTCCCACACACTCACAGTCACCACCGAGGCCTACATTACCAACTAGACAGTGAGAGAATAAGTATGGATTGGAATTAAATCCTGGAGTATCCACTGGGAACCACACTCTCAACTGTGTGTATTCACTGCACCTGACACGTGTCACACACTCAGTAAATATTTGTGGACAGAGGACTGATGAACCCACCCTGAGCCTTTCATTCCTCCCTCAGGAATCTCGAAGTCACAAGAGGATCCCCCTCGGCTTGGATCCACTGTGGTGGCCCAAGGCTGCAGCCCAGGGCCAGGGGAGGTCTCCTCTGCCCCTAAACACTTCTCCTGTGCTTCTTCTCCGCGCAAGCTCATGTACGCCGGTAAGGGCGCGGGGCTCCTCAGGTGAGGGGGTGCTTGGCTGTGAGGCAGGAGGCACACAGATCCCAGGGAGGCTGAGAGGAAACCCAAGGTCATCAGAGGTGATGAGGGCTCTGTGGAGGAGCCTGGGCGGGATGGCTGAGCTGTTACGAGGGCGTGTATCCCAGCTGAGTCAGGGGTGGGGGGCGGGTGTGAATCCTGGTACTACCATGGTGGGGAAGTCAAGGAGCAGTGGCCGGAAAGGTCTGGACTTGAGGTGGAGGGAAGAGGGACCAGATTAAGCATCTTCAGAGAAAAATGTAGGGTTTCTCTTTGCCTTTGCTTCCAGAGAAGGACAGAGTTCTGCATCATACACCTCCAGCCTGAGAGCAGCGCCATCCAGCTCAGGTCCACACAGCTCACACACACATGCGCCCTCCAGGCACAGCCCTTCTCCGTGCACACATGAACCCCAAGCACGTGCTCCACAGTACTCTCCTCCTGCACCACAGCCCCATTCCACAAGGAATGCACCACCGATATTCCCAAACTCACACTCCTCGTCATACACGCATCCATACGCTTCCCTCACATACCACAGTCCTCACCACTGTACTCCACACCCGTGTATACAGACACCGCTCCAGTATCCCCCAACACGCAGATGAAAAGCCCACAGATGACACCAGATACACCACTGCCTCCTACGGCCAACAGACACCAAGCTCACGACATAGCTACGTCATGCAAATGTCCCTCTCTCGTCTACCACACCTGCTCCCTCAGCTTCCGGCATGGCCCATGCATGTTATTATGTTTTAAAATTCCTTTTTCAGGAATCCGGAGATCACATCGAGACACTGCCCAGCCTACCGCACCCCTAGCCCAGGTTCAGGAAAAAGGGGAGACCGCTCCCCCATCACACTGTGTCTCCTCCTCACCCTCTTCACCCTGTAAGAACGATCTGCACCCAGACAAACAGGAAAGGGGCATGAAAATATACTACATGCAGGTACAAGTGAACAAGGGTGTCGCTGTCTCCTGGAAGACAAAGAAACCCTTGGAGTTGCCTGAAAAGCAGCTGAGGATAGAAGAAGTGACCCTTCCTGAGGATGCGTGCACAGTAGCCACTGAGCCCTCTGATGTGTCCACCGAAAACCTCCTGTCTGACAGTGAGCCCACTGGGGAGGACAAAGAGTATGAGGAAAGGGCAGCGCCAGGCAGCCCATCAGGGTCACCTGCCGTCGAGGAGAGACCCAGGGCCAAGACACCGGAGTGGATGGTGACCATGGAGACCGGCTTCAGGTGCATGGCCTGCTGCCGGGTCTTCCCCACCTTGGAGATCCTCCAGCAGCACGTGAAGTTTGGCGTCCTGGAGGGCTTCAGCTGCCGTGTCTTTCATCTCACCATGGCCCAGCTGATGGGCAATGTGGAATCCGAGATCACCCCGAGGAGGAGGACGAAGAGGACGAGGAGGACGAGGAGGACGAGGAGGACGAGGAGGACGAGGAGGACGAGGAAGAGAAGGTAGAAGGCCCCAGCCCGAAGAGACCCCGCAGGCAGGCTCTTTTCTCTCTTTTGAGTTCCACACAGCAACTGAGATTCATGGGACAGAAGATCCTGGAGACGGTGTGGCCTTGGAAGAGGTAAGGCTTGAGGCTGGCAGTCTTCTGAGCCTATGTCACGAGGGCCCAGAGGAGTCCAAGGGAAGGGGCCGCACACATGTGCTGGTTGACCTAATGGCTCTGCAGTTGCATCAAATGGGACACACCCAGCACTAACAAAGGCATTGAGCTCTGTTGACGTAAACAAGAAGGTGGAGCCTTTTCCTAGGAGTTTTCTCAGGGTCTGCACGACGGACCTCAACTCTTAGAGGACATACTGCCAGCAGCGCCTTCTCGGCAGAGAGAGCCAGGAGTGGTCTCCAGAGAGGACAGGGGCCCTGGCAGGACCAGACCTTTGAGGTCTGAGAGCCTTGGGCCTGAGCCGAGATCTCACCCGGACCACTGGACCTAGCCTTCTGTGACAAAGGGGAATATGAAAGAGAGTCACGTGGAAATGAGGTCCCCCGAGATATGGAAATGTTCCAGAACCTTCGTTGCGTGGTAGTTGATCTGGAGCCAAGCTCACTGTGGTGTGTGTGGCTCTGAGCATTAAGGCAACGCTGGAGGGTAACCCTGACCAGCAGAGCTTGGAGTGCTTCTTGTCTCTTCCTGTTCTACCTCAGTTGTTTTATCCCTTCCAGGGAGAAGAAAGCACCCTCGGGAGAGTTGGTAGTAAACCAGGGTATATCCTCCCTCAAGGGGACCCGGCCTGCCCTTCATTCAAGATGCTCTGGAAATGGGAACTGACTCATGTTATCCAATTGGCTGAGGGAGCACAACTCCCATGTTGATTCCGGTCAGACATGTTCATCAGACCTAGAGCTTTTCTCCTGATTCAAATCAAGTAGGGTATTAGTAGAGTTCCCATTTATTTCAGCCCTAGAGATAGCACATGAGCAAATAAAAAATCTTTGTGTATCAAAGCATTCTAATGAGCCCTTTCATTTTGCTGTTCATTGTGAAAAACACGCTCACTTTATCTCTGCCAATGAAGTGTTTCCACTTGACCAATGATGCCCCACGATCCCATTAGCCTCACTGAATTTAGGGAGCCCATTATGATGACATCATTTCCCTCTCATTCTTGGCCTGCAGAGAAGAGCAGCTACAGAGCATTCCAAGACTGCTAACGCTCCCCTCACCAATACGTTTCTTAAACCTCTGGCAAAGGAAGTGTCCTCTGAGCCCTCCCAGGGCACATAGGGGGTTTGGGTGAGCAGATCTTATATGATAAATCCACTCCAGTGGTCTGGCATTCCTATGCCTTTGTAAACCTTCTACAGTGGTGGTTCTCAGCTGGGGACACTTTTGGTCCCCCCTCCCAGGAAATATGTGGCAGTGTCTTGAGACTTTTATTTTATTTTTTTTTTGTGGTACGCGGGCCTCTCACTGTTGTGGCCTCTCCCGTTGTGGAGCACAAGCTCCAGACGCACAGGCTCAGTGGCCGTGGCTCACGGGCCTAGCCGCTCCACGGCATGTGGGATCTTCCCGGGCCCTGGCACGAACCCATGTCCCCTGCATCGGCAGGCGGACTCTCAACCACTGCGCCACCAGGGAAGCCCCTTGAGACTTTTTTCTTTAAGGAGCTGTGTTATGAATGAGCCCCACGTGGCTGGTGCACACGGATGTATCAAGGCACTTTTTTTTTTTTTTTTTTTTGGTACGCGGGCCTCTCACTGTTGTGGCCTCTCCCGTTGCGGAGCACAGGCTCCGGACGCGCAGGCTCAGCGGCCATGGCTCACGGGCCCAGCTGCCCCGCGGCATGTGGGGTCTTCCCGGACCGGGGCACAAACCCGTGTCCCCTGCATCGGCAGGCGGACTCTCAATCACTGCGCCACCAGGGAAGCCCTCAAGGCACTTTTTATTGTTACAACTAGGGTGGCAGGGAAGAGTATGTGCCACTGGCCCATCTTACATTGCACAGGACAGCTCCCAACAACAAAGAGCTATCCAGTTCAAAATGTCAGTCATGCCAACGTCAAGAAATTTTGCTACAACATACTTAGAAAGTCCTGGCATTTTGACTTTAGCCTACGCTAACTTTGGGTACAGGTTTCAGTCATTTGAGCAAACTGCTGAAGGCATTCCCAGGTAGCCAAGCTAACACGCTGAGTCTGGAATGGGTGTTGAATGCACTCGTATCAACAAATCCAGCCTAACCCAATATTACATTACTCCCACCTGCTTCAATACCTACAAACTCCACACACATTATTTCTCAGGTTTCTATTGATATAAGTTATAAAATTCCGTATTTTAGCAGATAGTGTCTCCTCATGGTCATCCTTTATACCCGGTGGGTACCCACCCCTTCCCTGCTCCCGTCCCCATTTCAAGGACTCTAGTCTGATTACTAGGTCTGGAAAAACGAGAGGTAGTGGAGGCAAGTCTTGAGGATCCACAGACCCCTGCAAGGAAACTACCTCAGAGTAGAGGCAGACTTCCTTCTAATAGCACAGCAGGCTCAACTAAGAGGTCACAGGTCAGAGGTCACAGGCCTCAGCTTTGTTGGAATCTGCCCATATATTTCCACCTCAAATTTCCAGGATTCTACTCCTTCCCACTGATGCCCTATGACATAAGAGAATCTACAAGGTTGTGAATCAATGTGTTGTCATTCAGCCACTGACTGAATTTGACTTTGGATCCCCTTAAAAAAATAAATAAATAAAAAGGAAGGAAAGAAAGATAGAAATGCTGATTATAACAAGTCCCCCAAAGTGTTGCTATGTAGCCAAGCTCAAAGCTAAGACAGAAAATCCCCAACGGTAAAAACAGATTTCGAGCTCAAGCTATCAACTGGGACTTGAAACTGAAGGCCCTACAAAGGCCAATGGAACTGGATACAAAGCTAAAGATTTAGTCTTTAGCATAGATGGGAGTCAAGGTTAGAGGAAGCCACGCACTGGGAGTGAGTTGTGAACTACTCAACACTAAGAGCAGCTCTTTCATTGAATGTGAAGAAAGAAACAGGTAGTCCCTAGTTGCTACCACTGTCTTTGAACCAAACTAAAGAACAAGGTCAACCAGAAGGGCAGATATGAGAATCAAAAAGGAAACCTCTCTGGAATCCTCACTGAACCAAGTCTAAGTTCTGCTCTACTTGTGGTCTTTCACTTACAGAGACAAACCTTTTGGGCTTACCACAGGGATCAACAGACTTTTTCTCTGAAGGGCCAGAAAGTAAATATTTTAGGTTTTGTGGGCCATCAGTGCTCGTCACAACCACTGAACACTGTCAGCACAATGGGAAACACTCAAAGATGGTAAATAAATGGATGGGCCAATAAAGAGCTTTTAGGTTCCAATAAAGCTTTAAAGGCAATGAGCCAGGTTGGGCTCACAGGAGGTAGTTTTCCAGCCCTTGACTTAACTCACTAAACTACAAATTACCTTGAGAGTTGGTGGTTTGATATCTACCAAACCAAACCAAACAAGAAAGCCCTAGGATTTCTGACATCTAATGCAATGCAATTTGAGGTAGCATGGACTTTACATACACATGTGAAGGTGTGGTCTAGGAAACCAATCTTGGAAACCTGCCTCTCACATTAAATACATCTTTTGCTGAGTAAAGCCCTTTAACCAAGTAAGTGTTAAACATCAGTGAAATGACCAAGAAGTAGGAAATGGTATGCAAACCTCCTCCTTAACAACTTGTTCCCATCATTCTAGGTTTCTTCCCTATGCACATTTTTCCTTAGGGAATCGTTGATAAATTTTACCTCTAAAACTTACCTATTTCCACTCTCTATCTTCAGGATTTGCCCAATCACTGTTACTTTGTAAACAATTTAAAAAAGTTTTTTGGGGGGTAAATTCCTTTTTTCCCACAGCTAATGGTTCTCTGTGTCATAGTGTCTGGAACGACCCAGCTACTTCTCCAGTCAGACCAAGCACTTGAAAGGACAAGCCGGTACCCCGAGCTATCCATCCATTCACCCAGTAAGGAAGCCTGATGAGGAGAACTAGGATGTGTACATTTCTACTGTTGGAATTAAAACAGAATATTCTGGGCTGCATGGATTTATCCTAAACTTCAAATGCATTAATTATAAATAGACCGTTACACTGACTAATATTCTGTCTCTTTGAATAACCATATACATTTTTTCTTTTTTATAACTGATTTCTAGAGGTCTATTCCTTAATTTTGGCCATATATATGTATACCTCATGATGATAGGATTTCTTACTGTGAGGGATTAATATGTTCTTAGTAATTTTTAATATTATATTTTACATTATTTTACTACCTATGTTACTATAAAAATAACAGTATTTTACTGGAAAATTGATGCTCAATGAAAAATTTAAAATATGGAAGTTAAATGTGGAAAAAATCCCTGAAAATCTTGCCACTGTTTACATAAGGGTGAATATCCCTTTACAGATGATAGGATGCATTAACACACACACATACATGTTTGATTAAGGTATGTGATGTACCTACCTAAAATACATTAAACTGTTACATGCTTCTGTCATTAAGTTTAAGCCATCATTTTAACAGACCTGTCATTACATAAGTATCTTAAAATATAAAGACATTCCTATTGAATATTTCACTTTTGCAAAATTTAGTAACATTGACATGCTACTCACCTTTTCTACTTGAATTTCCTAATTATAAGGTCCTATTCTGTGATTTCTATATCAAAGGGACGCACGTTCTATGTTTTGATATGTACTCAGCAACTTCACTTTGAAAATCAATTTTTCAATCCACCGCTAGGAAAAAGTGTGCAAGTCAGTCATTGAATAAATATGTTTGATGAAGTTACCAAATTTCAACAAATAATTTTTTTCTTTTTATCTCAGGCCAGAGAGGAGTAAGGAGATAGAGAACTTGACAAAAGTAATCTACTTCACACAGCCTCTTTTCTCTACTTAAGAAGTCCTGATGAAAGTAATGCTAAAACCCTTGGGAGACAATCACATCAAAACCTAGACGGAAATGTGGTGAATAAGAAACCAACGATCAGTTCATTTACTAAGAAATGTTTGTCCTCTGTCACTGTCATTAGTAACTCTTTCTGACACTTAAACCTCTGCCTTGACGTTCTTGAAAAAAGGGTCAACAGTATGCTTTCTGTATTGCAAGATGAACAATCCATTTTCAGTAAGTCTATACTGTCACAAAAGATAACCAAATTTGTACTGTATAAGGTTCACAGAATATTAGATAGACAAAGTCCAAGATAAGATCCAACTTGAAGCGAGGCTGGGGGGAGACAAATGGAGCTCATCATAACAGGACGATGCCACATTAATATTACAAATTGCAATACTGAGTGGTTTTCTAACACTTCAAATTTTTGTCTCCCTGAATTACTTTTAAGGCCAGATTTAGGTTAACTCCTCTGAATACAAATTTTTATGAAATTTTGGAGGGGATTGCAACATAATTTTCAAAAAGTTGTTCCTCATTCATTAACTGAACAAATATCGAGCACCTACAAAGTAGCTGACAATGTTCAGACTGTAGATTCAGAACAAACGTCGCTGCATTCGTGGAATTTACGTTGTAATGGGCATAAATTTTGGCATGTTCATCATACTTTTGTACAAGGCCTGCTAAAACTCACACTAAGGCTTCTCCCCTAATATTTAATAGAGGTCAAAGTTCAAACTTACTACACCATTTACCAGAGTTCTCTGCCGTGTGGCCTCCTGGCTACTGGGACATGTTGAGCTATGGCTGAAACACCGACTTTAATGAAACAAATGATTTTTTTTTCTTCTGAACTTGATGACTGGAAGAATTCACATGACACCTGAGTTGTTTCTGTCTCTGTTTTCATCATTCTATGGAACTTTTTTCGTGTGTGGGCTCTCTGATGGTCTTACCACTCCTATCACTTTTATAGGATTTATCAGCAGCATGGATTCTGTGATGAACTGTCAGATTGGAGCGCCAGCTGAAGCTCTTCCCACAGGTCTCACACGTGTAAGGCTTCTCCCCCGTGTGCACTCTTTGATGGGACTGTAGCTGTGAAGGCCGACTGAAGACCTTACTGCATCTGTCACATCTGTACGGCTTCTCTCCAGTGTGGACGCTTTGATGAAGCTGAAGACTTGAGGCCTGACTGAAGTGCTTCCCACACTCCCCACACTTACATGGTTTCTCTCCTGTGTGGACCCTCTGATGCATGTCGAGGTTCAGGCTCCGCTTGAAGCCCTTCCCACACTCCTCACATTTGTATGGCTTTTCTCCAGTGTGGACTTTTTGATGGGCTTGAAGGTGTGAACTCCGACCAAAGCTCTTCCCACACTCTTCACAGTTGAATGGTTTTTCTCTGCTGTGGACTCTCTCATGGGCCAGAAGATTTGAGGCCTGCCTGAAGACTTTCCCACACTCCTCACAATTATACGGTTTCTCTCCGGTGTGGATTCTGCAATGAATTTTAAGATCTGCTCTACGACTGAATCCCTTCCCACACTCTTCACATTTGTATGGTTTCTCACCGGTATGGATCAGCTGGTGGATCTGAAGTCGTGAACTCTGATTGAAGCCCTGCCCACACTCCTCACACTTGTAAGGTTTCTCTACACTGTGGGCCTTCTGATGGATTTGAAGATATGAACTCTGACTGAAGCCCTTCCCACATACCTCACATTTATAGGGCTTCTCCCCTGGGTGGACAACCAGATGAACTTGATAATGGGAGTTCCTCCTGAAGCTCTTCCCACACTCATTACATTTGTATGGTTTCTCTCCTGTATGGACTCTTTGATGTGCCTGAAGGTTTGAACTCAGAGTAAAGCCTTTACCACACACATTACATATGTATGATTTCTCTCCAGTGTGGACTCCCTGATGGGCCTCAAGACTTGAAGGCCGACTAAAGCCTTTCCCACATTCCTCACATTTGTAGGGTTTTTCTCCTGTGTGGACCCTCTGACGAATGTATAGATTTGAGGTACAAATGAAGCCCTTCCCACACTCCTCACATTTGTACGGTTTCTCTCCCGTATGGACTCTCTGATGGGACTGAAGGTGTGAATTCCGACTGAAGCTCTTATCACATGTGTCACATTTGAATGGTTTCTCCCCAGTGTGGACTCTCTGATGGTCCTGAAGGTGAGAGGCCTGACTGAAGGCCCTCCCACACTCCTCACAATTATAAGGTTTCTCTCCCGTGTGGACTTTACAATGAATAGTAAGTGCTGACCTACGACTGAAGCCTTTCCCACATTCCCCACATTTGAATGGTTTCTCTACAGTGTGGACTTTCTGAGGAGTCTGCAGCTGTGAGCTCTGACTGAACTCCTTGCCACACTCATCACACTCACTGTGTTTTCCTCCCACGTGAACTCTCTGATGAATATGAAGAACCGAGCTGTAACGGAAGCCTCTTCCACACTCACTGCACATGAGACTTCTCTTTTGAGTGTAATTGCTGGTGAAGATCAAAGGTGGAGAGATCGGTGAAGGTTTCTTTACATTCATCACACTGGTAAGGTTTTTGTCCTGTGTGAATCATAGTATTCTGATCCAGTGTTGAAACCCTCGTGCTATCTTTTCTATAATCACTGTAGCCGTAAGATTTTTGACCCTTGTGTACTCCATGAGCATCAAGGTGATGTGAAATCCAACTGATGGTGTCAACATCCTCTTTACACTGACACAGTTTATTTTTCATGGAAATTTGCTGGTGTCTATTCTGATAATTCTGGGACTCAGCCAATGAAGTTTTCCTCCAAGAATCCTGGGCTCTCAAAGTTGCAAACCTTGGATTTCCAGTACTACTGGGATCACCTGCTTTATCATTTAATATACGGTTCTCATCTTCAGAAATTTGAATAGAGTCCTGCCCCAATCTGGCAGGGGGAATCACCTTGTTTGTGGAACTGACAACTATTTATCATGGAGTCTTGGCATCTGGTTAAGTCATTTGCAATCTGTTGCCAGATTTGCCAGCAGGAAAGCTCTTCACGTGATCCTCTGTCTTGAACGGCCCTCCACTCACTTTGATTGTTTTCTTCTATATGGACAGAGAATTCAGAGATGTGGACACGTGAAAGCTTTGTTCAAAGATTCAAGATTTTACACTTAAGACACAGTATGAGACTTTAATGAACCTCAGGATGGTTCAGCTGATCTTTCGCACGACAAATGAAGTTCTCTGGTTTATATACTAACAGAAACCAAGAGATGGTCTGTTAAACTCCCAAATACTTAGCATTAATGAAACCCATTTAAAACCAAATGACTACTCTGACATACTATTTAAATCATCTTTCAAAAATTACATGTCATTCCTACCATAACACAGTATCAATAAAGACAAGCATTTTGCTGTGCTCACAGCTTTAACAGTGCCTAGCAGTTAGTCAGGGCTCAAGAAATGCATGCACAGGTGAACTCAGTTTGATTTCTAGGATTCTCTACAATTCTGAATCCCAGGTTAAGTTTGAACCAAGTCAGAGAAGCGAAACAGCTTTTACACGTCAGGTATCAGATACAGGAAAAGGACTGGAAAGTACAGTTTTGCTTAAGTTGAAAGGCTGCACCCGAGGCGGCAGCACACCAAGGGGGTTAGTGCTGAGGAGGATATGAAAGGTGCTAAAAACCGGGACTTCCCCGGTGGCACAGTGGTTAATGATCTGCCTGCCAGTGCAGGGGACACAGGTTCGAGCCCCGGTCTGGAAAGATCCCACATGCCGCAGAGCAACTGAGCCCGTGAGCCACAACTACTGAGCCCACGTGCCACAACTACTGAAGCCCGCGTTCCTAGAGACCGTGCTCTGAAACAAGAGAAGCCACTGCAATGAGAAGCCTGCGCACCACAACGAAGAGCTGCTCCCACTCACCACAACTAGAGAAAAGCCCATATGCAGCAACGAAGACCCAATGCAACCAAAAATTAATTAATTTTAAAAAAGGGTCTAAGAATCAGTGGGGTTAAAAAAAAGCATAAAGACCTATGCACTGGATCCTTCTGAGGCATTTGTGCTGCCTAATATGTTCCTCCACTCCCCCTGCCAAGCAGGAGTCAAAATGTAGAAGCTAGGGAAGAATGCTGTCTCTTTAAAAACAGCATGGAAAATTTTTGGACACAGATACATTGGTCTTTAACAAGAATGAGTTCCAAAGTGAAGAATGGGGTTTATGAGTGAGCTGGGAATAACTTCCATAGCCTGTGATAAGTATTGAGAAGAAACAGACTAGAAACTATTAAAGAATGATCAAAGCACCCAAGGTGACATTATCTAAAATGCCTTCTACAAGATACATACAAATGCACACACACACACACAAAATGTTTGTAGAGCTAACAAAGATCGATTTCTTATTAGTGAGGTGGGCTTTGGAGGAGGCAAATGGGACGCAGCGGGGCAAATCTTTTAAGGGAAAGGCTAACTCACCAGCTGCCTGTTTTCTGAGACCTGTTCTCCCCTGGTATAAGGGATAAGGAAACAGAAATTTCTTTCCTTCTATGGGAGGGCTACCTAAGAAGTAGACATAAGAATCCTCATTCAAAACAGTATTTCCTCCCCCAAATGAATTTGCTCTGCTACTAAGAGCTCAAGGAAAGTCACAGGGAAAGCATTTTACTCAGTTTGGTTATAATTACAGGTTCTATACATATTTTTTGTGCAAGTTGATGAGGGCCAACTTGTACAGAAAGGCAAACACACACATACACACATCATGGGCACCTGAGAAGTTAGAATTAGGCTAGGAATTCATTTGAAGACAAAAAAACATTTAGCAATATCCCTTATTCACTCGGATTTGTTCACCGCCTACTAGCTATTTTCATGGAAGGCTAATTTCTCTATCCATTAACTCATTCGTTTATTCAAGAAATATTTAAGAGTTCCTGTCATGTACCAAGACTATGCTAAGCACTGAGGCTAGTGAGCAATAAACATATAACAGACCAAATTCCTTCTGCACTCCTGGATTACCCTCCAGTGGAAGAAAGAGAGGCGAGAAACAGGTGAACAAAATGTACATGAGTGAAACGCTTAGAGACAAAACAAGGCAGGGCAGAGAGAGTAAGAAAGAGAGGACTGTATTTCCCATAGGGTGGTCAGAGGACAGCCACCTCCTCATCTTTAAGGTGACTGACTGAAAGAAGTAGAGGCCTAAAAGATTACAGGTGAAAGAGCATTCCAGGCAGAGAGAAGGACAAGGAAAAGGCTCTGTGGCAGAAGCATCCTTTGCAGGTCTGGAAAAGATAGGGTAAGAGGGAGGAGAGGTGGTGTATTCAGGGAGGTGGTGGAGAACGAACAGCAGCCCACAGAAGGCTCTAGAAGCCACTTTAAGTGGTTTTTATTCTAAGTAAAAGAAGCCACAAGAGAATTTTGAAACAAGAACATAACCTGACTTAAAGTTACAAAAGATCACTTTGCCACCTAAAGAACAAACTGTGGGAGGAGAAGGGTGGCAACAGGTGACCAGTACAAAGACTATGCAATAATCCTGGAAAGAGATTTCCAACTGGGACCAGGTGATGGACAGCACAGGGCTGGTGAGAAGCAAAACAGACAGACAGCTAACCACAGGAACTCACGACTGCTTGGTTCTCACCTAAATTTCTATCTGCGTTGCTGAATTCATCAACCAAAGCCTCTCTTCTCTTTCTATATGTTTTGTATCTCGTTTGAAGAATGAGAACATGCAAAGTCACAAGTTAACATGAACGGGCTAGAGCGAAAGTTTACTAGAAATTTGAGTTCCAACTGCATATTCAAGGTATTGAAAGCTGTGTTTTTCAAACTTTGTATCACGACCCACTGAAGAAACAGCATTTATTTCACAACCTAGATACACAGGTAGAAAAGTATACATTACTAAAACGAAGCTTGAATGACCTATATCTAACCAATGTCTCTTTTCATGAAATCTGTTCCCACTGGCTCTCACACCACTCATGCCATCGCCCAGAGTTTCTGCTGCAATGTGTTGTACTCTTCCTAAGAAACTCTGATATTTTCTATACTTTTTTATTTCATTAAAAAATCACACGTAGGGCTCAATAAATTGGCTTTATGATCCACTAATGGCAGGGAGGGAAATCTGAAAAAGAATACACAAGGTACAGCAAGATACTGTCGATTTACAGTTCTTTTACAGAATAATTGAAAAGGACCTGAAACACACTGTTTGGAAAGACCAGAGGCATCCTCTCGTGTCCCACAGGAATTGCAAAAGTCTGGTCCCCAAACTCAGGGAACCACCTCAAGAGGCCCAAAGCCTTGAAACACCAAGGTCACAAAGACACTCGCAGAGAAAGGCTGTCCTCACCCACTGAGACCAGGTTCCGGAAGTTTTCCACCATCACATCCTGGTACAGCTTCCTCTGGGCCGAGTCCAGCAGCCCCAGCTCCTCCTCTGTGAAGGCCACGGCCACGTCCTTGAAGGTCACCGCCTCCTACGACAAACACCACCACCTCAATCTTATACCCAGTGGCCAGTGGAAGAGGGGCAGCCCCGAGGAGACGAGGAGGATGGGAAGTTGCTCCGGCTCCTGTGAGGTGTGCAGACTTCCCAGCACCCCCTCCTTCCATCCTGCCAATGCCACACACTGACTTTCCTCAGCCTCACCGGACGTGCAGCTATGAAAGAGAAAGCTTTGTGTATTTACCTGGGGCTCTCAGACAACTCATAAGTAAACTCCCTAGAATTCTAACCCCTGGATCCTGAACTAAAAAGCTTTCACTGTTTAATTATTATTGCCAAGTGCCCCAGAAACAGTTACCAATTCAGTCCTGGCAGTATTTGATGGCACCTGCTTTCTCATTGAGGTGGGAACCAGCTGAGAAGGAGTGTTATCTGTGGAAACTAACCAAAAGGCCATGCCAGGTCTCTGAATGAAAACTCTCTCTTTCCCCGTTTCTGTCTTTCGCTTGAATGCAATACTCTGACTCCAGACCCTTGGTTTTCTGGGTGAGTCTGAGTTGGTTCCTCCTTTTTTCACAACCCCTATTCTTTATATTTAAAACAAAGATGAAACCAAGCACCTCTTTATACAATTGTTCTGAGCTGTCTATGCAGTGACAAGTGCTTTAAGTACCACTGGACTTTTTAAACTAAGGTCATGTATTACTCTGATTAGAAAAAAATAGAAGATGGAAAAAGAAACAAACCAGTAAATAAAATACACAAAGGGTCTGACTCAAGCATGGGGAAGACTGAATCTAACTCTGGTCGTGAGAAAACTTCTAACCATACATTATTTTTTCTGCGTGAAGCAGCAGTTTGATCCTGCTGTGCTCTGCCGTATTTGGATATTCTACCAAAAAACATCCAAGGCACCACATGGAAAACATACCTCTTAAATTCTGAATACCTAAACCTACTATGTTAAGGGCAAAAAGGGGCAATATTCTTCAGAACAGATATTTTGAGAACAAGGTTAAATCAGGAACACTGTCACTGTAGTGCTCCGAAAACAGGAGAAGTCTTTCAACTCAATGTCTGTGAATAAAGAATAGTTTAAAAAATAGGTGCAGGGCTTCCCTGGTGGCGCAGTGGTCGAGAGTCCGCCTGCCGATGCAGGGGACACGGGTTCGTGCCCCGGTCCGGGAAGATCCCACATGCCGCAGAGCAGCTGGGCCCGTGAGCCGTGGCCGCTGAGCCTGCGCCTCCGGAGCCTGTGCCCCGCAACGGGAGAGGCCACAACAGTGAGAGGCCCGCATACCGGGAAAAAAAAAAAAAAATAGGTGCCTAAGTTTGCAGGAACATGATAAAGCAATTAAAAGTGAATGTTAGCTAGTATTAAATGAAAAAAACAATTTAAAACTGTATCTATGTTATAAATACAAATACGCATCCATGAATACATATGATGAAGAGATTACAGAAATATAAAAGCAGCTAATTTGTAAGCAGGTAAGCAGTAGACTGGAAGATGTCCTTCATTTCCCTTAATTTTTCTTTTACTTGTAAAATAAAAAAATGATGAAATAAAACAAAAATTAAAACCGAAACCAATTAAATTTAACAGGAATTTTAAAAAAAGCACACATGGCACACTCAGGTCCTCATATGCTTAGACTCTCCTTGAAAGAGAAAACCCATATGGAACTATACCCAATATTTCGTAATAACCTATAAGGGAAAAGAATCTGAAAATATATGTATATATATGTATAACTGAATCACTTTGCTGTACACCTGAAATTAATACATTGTAAATCAACTATACTCCAATCAAAAAAAAAAAAGAAAAAGAAAAAAAAAAGAGGAAAACCTGTGTCCAACCTGAGTACAAAAGTGGCGTTTTTAACAGCAAGAAAGGCAAGCTCTACTCACCTGGAATGTGCTCATTTTCTCTCTCCTTCTGGGGCAGTGCAGAGTCCTAGCAAGACAGACAGGGAAAGAAGAAGTCAAACTGGAAACTGGTTTAAAGAAAAAGAAGTCACTAACCCACGTGGTGCTCATTGTGAATTACCAAGGCTCCCAGTCCTCGGGGTGGCTACAGCTGATTATGCTTGATGAGCAGAGCCCCACGCAGATACCAGATGCCCCCGTGAACCCCCTCAGTGGCTGTGTGAGGAATGACCTGCCCATTCATACACAGTGGCCCCCTCACAGTGTGCCTGCAGCTTCCACAGGGGTCATTCTTATTCTGGGTATGGTGTAAACAGAGACCATGTAAGTCAGAGTAGGTTTTGGAGTCAATAGGCATGGGCTCTGATCAGGCTACGCCATTCACTAGCAGTGTCACCCTGGGCAAATTATGCACATCCCTTCGCCTCAGTTCTGTCCTCTGCCAGTAGGGGAGAACACGGGCATCCACCTCGTGAGATCGTCATAAGGTAGGAAGCTCTGAGAACACCACTGTCAGGGTTTCTTATTTCTTAGCAACTGCGGTAAAGCAGATGATATTTTAGTTAGAAATTATCCTTAGAGATGTGATTTCTACCAACAGAAGACTGTCAGACATGTGGAGGTCATACGTTGTTGCCCTGTTATGTGAGAGTCTTTAGACTTCTGAAAATCTCTGCTTGTCTTCCTAAAGATTTTGTGACTGCAACAATAATATTTAAATTGACATGGACAACTTTTTACAAAAGGTATAAAAATACGTTAAGTTTCTTTTTAGACAGGAAGTACCCTTTTGACAATTATGCACAGAGGTAAAGAGAACTAATAAAAGCCAGGATTCTGCAACAACAATAAAAAATAGTTTGACAGTCCATACCTAATTCAAATGAAAAAAGACAGGAATCTGAATTGTAATTATATCATCATAAATATAGGAAAGTTTAAGAAATAAATGGGAGACTTCCCTGGTGGTGCAGTGGATAAGACTCCACATTCCCAATGCAGGGGGCCCGGGTTCGATCTAGTACAAAAGATGGCAATGATTCCACTCCCCAAAGCTTGGGAGAGAGACATCTTCACAACTTCTAACGACCTCCATTTTGACTCTACACTTGCTAGCTGTCTTCTGCTCAACTCAGGATTCTGAAAGGGGCCCTGACAGTTGACAATAATTAGTGGGGGAATAAAATCATTGGACTAAGTAGGGCTTTGGTGAATCCAGCTCAGTTTTATCTGTGACATCCAGCAGGGTCAATTTCCTCGGCCTCAGTTTCCAGAAAAGACCCTCTCTTGAGCTTCTCGAATTTTCACGTGCATGTGAATTACTGCGGGATCTTGTTGGAATGCAGCCTCCTGGGCCCCCTACGCAGAAATTATAAATCAGAAGGTCTCGAATGGGGCTCAAGGCTGGGCATTTCTATCCAAGTGATGCCAGTGCCGCTGGTTTGTGGACCACAATTTGAGTAGCACTGCAGTGTAACATCAGTCCCACAAAAAACAGCCTCCACTACACAGAAACATACACAAAGAGTAACCAGACAAAAAGGCACTAAAACATTAACAACTGCTATCTTTACATCCTAAAGTTATAGAAAATTAAAATTTTTCTTTATGTATATATCTGCATTTTTCCATAATGATTATGCTGCTTCTATGATATACATATTATTTGAAATAAAATAAATGACCCAGTTGAGAAAACTATCTTAAAAACTCATAAAATAGCCTAAACCTTGCTCTCAAGGTCCCCACAATTAAGTCCCAACCTACTTTCATGATATGATTCTAGCCAGTACCCTATGCTCAAAGAGAATATACCAAAGGGATTAGCAAACTCAGCTGCTGGACTCAAACTGCCTGGGTCCCAACCCCAGCTCTGCCTCCTACCATCGGGGTGAGGATGGGCCAACAGGGTTGTGTTCCCTGCCCCCAGCTCCTCAGCCTTAAAGTAGAGAAAACAGCAGTACCAATTCACAGAGCCACTGCCTGATGGAAATGTGGTCATGTGCATAAAGCTTTTAGAATGGAAATTAGTGACCAAGGCTCAGTTATCATCGTTACCCATGTCCCATACGTTCTACAATTTATAGGAATATCTTAAGTAGAAGAATGCCAAGTCCTACTCACGTGGGGCTCTGTTGCCTCTTCCTCCGTGCAGTGCTTTTTGAGAAGCCAGGGCTGGGGAAGGAAAGGAGACTGTGAAATACCAGGGCTGTTGTTTCCATCCCCACTAATTCATACCGCACCCCCTTCCGCCCCCGTACCAGCTAGAAGTCCTCTCCTTCCAAAACAGGCCAGGAGTCCAGGACAATTCAGCTTCCTGGGCTCACAGAATCCCGCTGCGAAATGGGTGCCTCCCGAATTAGCGTAGTATTAATACCAACAACGTATCAGGCAGTTGTAGACCTTTTACTTGTGCTATCTCGTTTCTTCTCACAACACTATGTTAACAAGGCATTCCTTTCTCCCCCCTTTTACCGAACAGCAACGGAGGCACAGAGGAGTTAAGCAACTCACCCAGTGTGACGCCGTATGAAGCGGTAGGGCTAGCTCATAGGTGGGGGACGGGGTCAGGTTAGGGGTGAAGAAAACCGGGGAGACCCTCAAACCCCAGGAGGCACGACCTGAGCCCACCCCATCCCGGGTACGTTACCAAACGCAAAGAAGCTCCGCCCGCGGGACGTACATCACCACTCCAGGCCCTCAAACCTCCGCTTTTAGCCGCCCCTCCTCTTTCTCCCCAAATGAAAGGTCTGCAAACGTTGGCCCCAGGCGCATGTCGGGGAAGCTTGAATGGGTCGTGAAGAGCGGACCTGAAACACCGCCATCACGCAAAACATGGCTGCTACGTGTCCTCCTGGGGCGGAAGTGCCTGCGACTAACCCGGAACTCCTGGACCACATTTCCCAGAATTCCGCGGGTAAACCTTTACAGCGAGGCGTTACTGTAGCTGCAGTATATGGGACTACACGAGTTTACGAGCTCTGGACTACATGTCCCAGAATGCAAGGGTGGGTGCGGGGGTGTCTACCGGCACCAGCTCTGGACTACATGTTTTCACTCTGGTTTTCACTTTCCGGAATCCCTGAGAAGGTCTCGGGCAGTCTTGCCGTTCTACTGTGTAGGCTTCAGAAGAGTGTAGATTCTGTTCATTGAAAGGCGTACAAACTCAGTAGAATTTTGGACGTCTTCAAGAGGCTAAGCGACATAAAAGCATTACCAGCCACGAAGGCTTCCTGGTAAACCCCAAAGAGTTTCACCATTGGAATAAGGGGAGAAGGAAACTGGGCTTTCTTTGGCAGGGACTGAAGCCAAACGCCAAAACACCTCATTCCCTGAGATTGTGTAAAGGTGAACGTGTTTTGTTAGCATCTTACAACCCGTGCAGAAGCAAGGGAAAATCCTTTCTAGAGACAGACATCAACATCCTAGGTCTCAAGTTATTTCTGTAATTATAAAATCTGTGACATTGCTATTTGACCAAGTGAACTTTAAGGGGAAGGAAAAAGCATTACTTGACATACGGAGGGACACTTCACAGTCATAAAAGTTTCCAATTATCAGAAACTAATAACTTCAGCTGATACTTTATAAAGCAAAAATTGACAGAACCATGAAGAGAAACATTCAAATTCATAATTGGATCTGGAGATTTGAACACATACATAGAGGGAAATGTTGAGCCTTAAAAGCATATATTAAAGTAGAAAGGGGGGCTTCCCTGGTGGCGCAGTGGTTGAGAGTCCGCCTGCCGATGCAGGGGACACGGGTTCGTGCCCTGGTCCGGGAAGATCCCACATGCCGCAGAGCGGCTGGGCCCGTGAGCCATGGCCGCTGAGCCTGCGCGTCCGGAGCCTGTGCTCCGCAACGGGAGAGGCCACAACAGTGAGAGGCCCGCGTACAGCAAGGAAAACAAAAACAAAACAAAACAAAAAAAAACAAAGTAGAAAGGAAGTTGAAAATTGGTTCAGAAAACATCCATTTCAGGAAGTTAATAAATGAATAATAAAACTGAAGAAGGCAGATGGAAAAATATAAGATCAGATTAATGAAATACAAAATAAAGTAGATCCCACACACACCCACAAAACAGAAATTAAAGAAAAAAACAAAACAAACAAAAAAAGATCATCCATAGTATAAACAAAGATTTTTTCAAAAATTTGTTCCAAATTCTTTCAGGAAAATATCCTCCAAGAACTATTCCTGACTTAAGCCAACATAGCACACAGGATTTCTTTCCACTACAAGTAAAGTGAAATCTTGGATATAGCATGATGAAATACGGTAACATGATTAAGTTTTATTTATTCACCTCCTGTTCCCTGTGGCACCCTCCACTCCCTTCTCTACCCCGTAAGCTACCATTCTAATTTGTTTGATGTGTTTTCTTTTGGGTGTGTTCTTGTGCACAATGTGCACTTGTGTATATTTTCGATTCATATAAATAATATTGTGTCATAAAATTCATTCTGGTGTTTATTTCCTTCATTCAGGAGTATATTTTTAAGATTCACCCATCCGGGCTTCCCTGGTGGCACAGTGGTTGAGAGTCTGCCTGCCGATGCAGGGGACGCGGGTTCATGCCCCAGTCTGGGAAAATCCCACATGCCGTGGAGCGGCTGGGCCCGTGAGCCATGGCTGCTGAGCCTGCACGTCCGGAGCCTGTGCTCCGCAGCGGGAGAGGCCACAACAGTGAGAGGCCCACGTACCGCAGAAAAACAAACAAACAAAAAAAAACATTCACCCATCTATCTAATTTGTTTCATAGAGTTCCATTTTCTGCACCCACATTTTACCTGTACTCTTCCAACTGCCATGCCAATGACAATAAAGTAAACATCTTCTTACATTTGTTTATAGACGTATCTGAGAATTTCTTTGGAATACATACCCGAGTGAAATTATTTCATAGCAAATGTGTATACTTTAATAATATAGCCAGATTGACTTCCTGAAGGGCTACACCAGTCCAGATTACCAAAGAGTTGCACGTCAGGTTTTTGTGCAACCACTTACCTTCATTTGGACGACTCATCACCGTTTTGCTAGTGTATTAAGTGTATAGTAGTATCTTGTTTTAGTTAAATTTCTCTGATTTCTAATAAGTTTGATCTTTTATTCAAATGCTTGGTAGCTTCATCTATAAATGTCTACTTAAAACTTTTGCCCCATTTTCTAATGTGGATGCTATCTTTTTCTTCCTCATTTCTATTACATATTCTGATTATTAATACCTTTTCAGTTTTACCAATTACAAGTATCCTTTCCTAATTGGGCACGTGTTTCTAAAATTTTTCTATTGTGTTCTTCATGGAATAGAAATCTTTAATTATAAGATAATAAACCAATAATTTCTTAATATCTGTGCTTCTGAAACTCCTCAGGTGAAAAAATATATTTCTACCTTTTAAAAATTAACTTTCTAGACTTATCTTTCACATGTAGGTCCTTTAAATATTTTGGAGTCTATTTATGTACATTTTATTACATGGGATCCACTTTTATTTTTCTCCAAGAGAAATTCTTAAAAATAGTGATATTCATGGCTTGAAGATTCAATATTACAAAGATATCAGTAATCCTCAAAATGATCTATAGGCTCAGTCAAACCCCAATAAAAACACCAGCATTTTTTCCCCTTGGAAATTGATGAGATGTTTACAAATATTATGTGGGAAAGCAAAGAGCTACAAGAAGAGCTGGGGGCTTCCCTGGTGGCGCAGTGGTTGAGAATCTGCCTGCTAATGCAGGGGACACGGGTTTGAGCCCTGGTCTGGGAAGATCCCACATGCCACGGAGCAACTAGGCCCGTGAGCCACGTAGTGAGCCTGCGCGTCTGGAGCCTGTGCTCCCCAACAAGAGGCCGTGATAGTGAGGCCCACGCACCACGATGAAGAGTGGCCCCCGCTTGCCACAACTAAAGAAAGCCCTCGCACAGAAACGAAGACCCAACACAGCAAAAATAAATACATAAACTCCTACCCCCAACATCTAAAAAAACATAAAAATAAAAAATAAAAGAAGAGCTGGGACAATCTGAAAGAAGAATGAAAAGAAAGATATTAGTCACATTAAATCTTACTATAAATCTACAATATAAGATAGTCTGGTGTTCGCTCAAGGATAGACAAGATAATAGACATCAAAATCCATGTTGAAACAGACATTATAACAACGTGTAAAAAGAAAACACTGCAGGGAGTTCCCTGGTGGTCTAGTGGTAAGGATTTGGCGCTTTCACTGTGGTGACCCTGGTTCAATCCCTGGTCAGGGAACTGAGATCCTGCAAGCCACGCAGCACGGCCAAAAGAAAAAAGAAAGAAAAGAAAACACTGCAGCAGAGAGGGGAAAGAACTCTTGTTAATACAGTTGATCCTTGAACTAGGGTTCAAGGGGGTTAGGGGTGCCAACCCTCTGCTAAGCTGAAAATCCAAGTATAACTTATAGCCAGTCCTCTGTACGTACATGGTTTCTCCATAATCGGCAATTCTGCATCTGAGGATTGAACCAACCTTGGATCGTGAAGTAGTGCAGTATTTACTATTAAAAAAAATCCTCGTATAAGTGCACTTGTGTAGTTTAAACCCATGTTGTCCAAGGGTCAACTATTGGTTCTCAGTCAGCTGGATATCCATATGGGAAAAATATTAATCATTACTGCATAGGATATAAAAATATAAATTGCAGAAGATCTGCAGACTTAAATTTGAAAAGTAAACAATGATGCTTTAGGAAAGAAACGTAAGATAACAGCCTTTTTGCCTTGGAGTAGGAAGAATTTCTTAAGACCAAAAAAGTCACCAACTGTGAAAGAAAAAATTGAAAAATTGGACTATTTTAAAGTTAAGAAACACTGTAAACCCAAACGCAGCACTCTTGGGCCAAAAGTGAGAGATATTTTAAAAACATCTATGGAATAAAAGACTCAGATGCATCCCTCATGCCCATGCATTCTTCAAGGGTCAACTGTATCTACCAAAGTTGAACATATACCCTAGAACCCTTTGGCTCCACCCATAGAAATATCCCTCAAACAAGTGCACAAGGCACATTCTAGATTGCTCACATCACCACTAACTGTGATAGCCAAGAATGGGGAAGTACCCAATACCCACCAATAATGGGATTAATAAATAGATTTTGATATGTTTACACACTGCAATAATATCCACCAATGAAAATGAATCAAAGGTATCCACTCCCAACAATATGGATAAATGTCATGGATATACTGTGGAGCAAATGAAGCCAACACAAAATAGCACCTGTTACACGACTCCATTTATATCAAGTACAAAATAGGCTAAGTGAATCTACACCATTACAAATTAGTGGCTACCATATGGAAAGGAAGGTTACTAGAAAGAGCCAAAAAGGGATGCTTCTAGGGCTTGGGGTTTGTCCTGGTCCTCCAAGAACTAGACGGCAAAGTGCTGAGAAAGACTTTAATGAACAAATCTTTCATTAGGGAAAACATCGGAGAGGAAATGGCAGGGAGCTCTGGAAGGCTGGCGGAGCTATCAGCTCATAGTGCAAGTCTGACCCTGAGTGAAGATTTGGAAGAAAGATTTGGTAGATCATCCGAGACTGCCTTGTCATCCACGTAAACTCCTTCAAGGCTGTCAGAGTCCTTGAAAAAAGGTCACTGGACAGAGGAATCCTGGTCTCCAAGAAATGGCCTGCCTTAGGATCCCTGCTGTGCTGACTAGGAGCAATCAGGGGCAAGGCCGGCCTCCAGGCAAACCTGGTGATGGGTTTAAGAGCAGCAGCTGGGACCTTTGGCCAGTTATGCTCCCTGTGGTCATAACTGTGAAACAGGAGACTCTCAACGTGGATGCTTCCTTGCGATAAGATCTGGTTCTTTATTTCTGTCAGTAATAGTACTGAAGCAACGTTGCGTCCTTCTCAGTATAGCATACCCCAGAGATCTAAAACGTTCGTTTGTTCTGTTATTGATCATGTTCATCTCTTGGCTAAGGTAGTGTTCACCAAATTTATACCTACTGTATTTCTTGTTGTGATTAATACTTTGTGGAGAGATACTTTGGGTTTTGTAGCATCCTGCTCCTTGTAAACTTTCAACCAGTAGTTTTATAATTCATGGATTACTCTTGCCAGAACCTATCATTACTATGATGGTTGTAAATAAGGATTTTTACATTACATCATTCCTTCTATATATTTATGGTTTGGCATTCTATTATGAGAGCCCTTCCTTCCCTCCCTTCCTCTTTTTTTATTCATATTCTGTATGATAATTGTTTATTTTATGGCCAAATTGCTCAGATTTACCCAGTGTGAGTCTCTTCAAGCTGGATCTTTTTACACATCCCGCCACTCTTTCCTACTTTCTGGCACAGTAAATTTTCTCCAGGATCATTCTACACTTTCCTTGCTCCAGCCCTGAAATAGAAACGTGGATATACATGCTTATATACATCACATACACATGTGTGTGTTTGTATATACTCACACTTCCATATCTACTTCTGTAAATACCTAGCATGTGCACTCACTCCCTCTCTCTCTCTACAGATGGGTGGACGGATGGATGGATGGATAGACAGATCTGTATAAATAACTTATGGTCAGACTTCCATACCGTGGTTCCTCTGTATCTGCAACCATGGGTTCAACCAACCACAGATCATGTAGTACTGTAGTAATTACTATTAAAAAAAACCCTGCATATAAGTGGACCTGCCCAGTTCAAAACCATATTGTTCAAGGGTCAACTGTAACTTGCTAAATAAAGCCCTTTAACCAACTATATTAAAAATACCACCATTGGTCTGCGTATGGAACGCCATCCAAACCTGCTTTGTCCTTACTGGTTCCACATCCAGAGGGTCCTCTGCTATTATGCTCAGTTCTCTCCCCTTGTGCATCTTTTCAACAAGAGCAACTTTTTTTTTTTACACCTCCACAATGTAGGTATATCCACTTTTGTTTCTAGCTCCAGGATTTTCCCTCTCCCTATTATGGATCTGTAGTTAAAGCACAGCATAAATAATAAAGCTTCAATTGTTGAAACTCATGAATTTTTCTGTGTATGCAAAATAATCTGAGAACTGTTTTGTTTTTGAAATTGGCTTCCGGAGTTCCTACCATAATTTTGATCTTATATGCCTTATGACAATATAGAACAATCATATAAGGTCTTAACTTGCTATTGCAGAGACTGCGCTCAACCTAGGTCCACAGAATGCTCTGATGTCATCATTGAGGTCACAGAATTCCACTGTGCGCCTGGCAACCTTGCAAACATAACAGCCCTGGTGAGCACTAGGCAGTACTGCTGGTTCACTAAGTGGTACAAGTTTTTCAGCCATTTAGGAGACTTGACTATTTTTATTTGTATTGAATCATTTCAACGGATTGCCCAAGAGCCAACAAGGGCCAACCTGTAGGGAAGAGGAGGAGTTGGACATCTCTTGAGGCATCTTCTAAGGGAGACTTCTAGTTGGTACCATGAAACGGCGACAAAAGAGGAAACATCTGGAAAATGAAGCTCCTAAGATCTTCACATTTGGGGCAGTTTTCATTTCAGCTGTGCTTCAAATTGCTGGCTGGAGACGGCCTGTTGGAAGGTGGCTGAAAGCAAGTAGCAATCCTTCGGGCAGCCTGGCCCTTCTCGACTGTCAGACATCTTCAGGGATATTCTAGGAAATGTTGTTTGTTCTAGAGAAGGGAGGGAAACAATCCAATTGTCCAATAATGCTTGAATGGAAAATAAATGATGCTATATGCATGTGATGAAATAATATCAAGCAGTCAAAAATCAAAGACCTAGATCTATATGGATTCACGTGGATAAATCTTGAAAACATAATATTGATTGAAAGAAAATAAGATCAAGAACGTTAGATTGTGATAACAGGTATGTAAGTATTTAAATATTTAAATCAATTCAACATATTGCTTCTATATATATATAGATGCAAGAAAATAAACTTTATCCAAAGAACACATTATTTACATTTCCTATGCTCATTTATCTAGGAGACCCAAAAGAACCCACAGATAAACTAGCAGGAACTAATAAGACGGTTCAACAAGGCACACACATACAAGATCAATAAATTTTAAAAGTCAATCAGGCTCCTCTACACTGGCGATAACAAATTAGAAACTGTAAAAGAAAATAAGAAAAAAAGAAGATCTAAAAATTGTCACAAGAGCCATATAAATTATTTAGAGCTAAGCATACGTAGAAGGCAATATAACTAACAAAGTGAGTACGAACAGTTAAACTCCACCCAACCCAAGGTTAGGAAAAGACTGTTGTTACTTTATGAGAACAGACCCTCTTCTTAAGTGGCAGATCAGTAAGTGAGAGTGAATCAAAGAAACACAGCATTTGAAAAGTCAGCTAGTCCAAGCCTCTTGATGGCACATACAGAAGCTGAAGCCCAGATAGGTTGAGTTACTTGGTAAAGGGCCCAACGTCCTGACTCAAGGACTAGCATTTTTCACTCATTCGTAAGACACAATCAAATGCAGTACCTTGGAAAGAGATGGGAAAAAAATGAAGAAATCAATTATATAGTTCCTCATCTTTAAGTACAGAAATAGCTGTGACAAAATTACACGTATTGAGGGAAAATTGAAGTGCAGAGTTTAAAATGTCAATAATCCACAGGGAAACTGGAGACCACTGAAAATATTCATATTAAATCTCTCTAGAAAAGACATGAAAAGATCTCCACTCAAAATGTGAATTTTATAATAGACATGGTATGATACAATTTATAATAGATATGGTATGAACCTTTCCCTTTCACGGGAAAGGTTCAGCTGGGAAAAAGGAAATGTTCTTGAAAATGGGGCCTGTGCTATTGCAGACACTGTGCTCCACCTAGGTCCACGGAATGCTCTGATGTCATCACTGAGGTCACAGAATTCCACTGTGCGCCTGGCAACCTTGCAAACATAACAGCCCTGGTGAGCACTAGGCAGTACTGCTGGTTCACTAAGTGGTACAAGTTTTTCAGCCATTTAGGAGACTTGACTATTTTTATTTGTATTGAATCATTTCAACGGATTGCCCAAGAGCCAACAAGGGCCAACCTGTAGGGAAGAGGAGGAGTTGGACATCTCTTGAGGCATCTTCTAAGGGAGACTTCTAGTTGGTACCATGAAACGGCGACAAAAGAGGAAACATCTGGAAAATGAAGAGTCCCAGGAAACTGCCGAGAACGGAGGAGGTATGTGGGGGGCAACATGCTGGGGCACATGGGTTTCTGCCAAACTAAACCTTCTCTAGGATGGGGGGGACTGAGAACGTGTCACCTGTGAAGCAGGGAGCGAGAGACCTTGTCTCACTGACGCTGCCGTATCCATCCGGAGGGTCCCTGTGGTGTGAGACGGCACAGAACGGCCAGATGCCCCCTGGGAGATGGGAGGTCAGCTCCGCTGGTCTGAGGACTCTCCCCTGGGGCAGCCGGGCCTGGAGCTCTGTCGGACTCATAGCAGGCTGCATCCTGCTTGCACAGACCTAGAGGTGCAGCTTTTCTCAGTCCCCGATTTCTCTCTTATTCTCTTGGATCTTTCCCTGGGGTCATGAGGTGGGGGATGTGAAGGATGCAAGGATGCTGAGAGAGACCCATGAGTTGCTTGGCCTCTTTTACCAAAGTGGAAAGAGAAGCCCCATGAGTTGAAGGCCCTGTTGAAAAATATCTTGACAAGTGGAATGCACTTTGAAAGAAGATTGTTTGTCTAGGGATGGTGTCATATTGAAAGCA
Source organism: Mesoplodon bidens (assembly GCF_964165515.1). Lineage (NCBI taxonomy): Eukaryota > Metazoa > Chordata > Mammalia > Artiodactyla > Ziphiidae > Mesoplodon > Mesoplodon bidens. Next base: position 82,669 of record NW_027672699.1, on the reverse strand, counting down.
AGGAGGTTTTATTCCTTCAACAGGAAGAATTTCCCAAAGGAGATCAAGGGAAGGGAAGGGTTTTCCAGAGACTGAGACCGCGTGAGCAGGGGTGAGAAATGGCCTCAGGGTCCTGCGGGGAGCTCTGAGAGCCACGGGCCACGGGGTGCCTGCGTGCATTAAATGTAGGCGAGTAGCTTGCCCTGGGAGAGGGGTGGTCACCCCACAGCTCCAGCTAGAGGCCTCTGCCCCAGATTAGAGCCCAGTAGCTCCTACCAGGCCCAGGGCCCTGGAGACTGTAGGATGGGCCCTGGGAATGGAGCTCTAGACAGCAGGCAGATTTCCAGGCAGTGGCTGGGACAGGCTGGGGAAGGCAATGACTGCCCCTGACCATTCAGAATATTTTGCTCTGTGTTCCTGTGTGTGACTCTGTGTGTGTGTGTGTGTGTGTGTGTGTGTGTGTGTGTGTGTGTGTGGTAGTGCAGAGAAGAGCGAGATGAATGGGGTTAGAGTGCTTACCAGATATAAAGTCTGCGTGGTAAAGTTCTTGTCACCCTGCCTGGACCTGGCTGACACTCGGTGTACGTAAGAGTGTATACAGAATTCTTGTTAGGGGTGTTTCATGAGACAGTAACTCATACACCCATGTACACTCTGATACAGCAAAAATATCACACACCCCACATATAACTTCCTTAGTAAACCACACACAGCACATGGAGGTATATACATGCATCCCTTCTGTACTACGTTCTCATACAACCCACCTGTATCACAATCGTCTCCTCTAACACCAAACGCTGGAGATGAGATATGTATATAGACACACACACTATATATATAGGACACACACACACACACACACACTATATATATATGTATCTCCTCAACTCTTGCACAAACACAGCTAACTTCAGCCATCTCTAAATACCTCTATAAGAACCAGTCACGTGTCATACACACCACACTTATAACACATTCTTGAGTAATGCCAGACCCGCTTTGTACAAACCACAGTAAACCACAGTCTCAGTAACCCAGGTCAGGATGGCCAGAGAAAATATGGGCTATCCAGTTCAATTTGAATTCCAGATAAACAACAAGTAATTTTTCAGTATCAGTATGTCCCACATATTGTATGGGCCATACTTACACTAAAACTAAGTCAGGCCAAACACTGCATGGGAATACTTACACTAAAAAAGTATTCTGGGTTTATCTGAAACTGAAATTTAACTGGGTGCCTTGTATTCTTGTTCGCTAAGTCTGGCAACCCTTATATACTTACCACCAGCTGATGTATTATATATTTATTGTAGTTTTGTTTAGTGTGTGTCTTCCCCTACTAGAATGTGCAGCGTTACCAAACACTACAACAATGGAAGAGTGCCGGATACACAGGAGTAGCTGCTTACTGAATCTTGGTGACTGAATGAATGAACACGCACCATAAATACAAGCCACACCATGTAATGAGGAAAAGTTACATGTCCCAGAATTCCTGACTTGTGAACAGAAACCATGCACACAAAGGCCACACACACAGATAGACACATCTGCACTGTGCTCCCCATGCCAACCCCACACTTACCACAGACTTAACTGATACACATCACTCACTCTTCCCACACACTCACAGTCACCACCGAGGCCTACATTACCAACTAGACAGTGAGAGAATAAGTATGGATTGGAATTAAATCCTGGAGTATCCACTGGGAACCACACTCTCAACTGTGTGTATTCACTGCACCTGACACGTGTCACACACTCAGTAAATATTTGTGGACAGAGGACTGATGAACCCACCCTGAGCCTTTCATTCCTCCCTCAGGAATCTCGAAGTCACAAGAGGATCCCCCTCGGCTTGGATCCACTGTGGTGGCCCAAGGCTGCAGCCCAGGGCCAGGGGAGGTCTCCTCTGCCTCTAAATACTTCTTCTGTACTTCTACTCGGCGCAAGCTCAGCTACGCTGGTAAGGGCGCGGGGCTCCTCAGGTGAGGGGGTGCTTGGCTGTGAGGCAGGAGGCACACAGATCCCAGGGAGGCTGAGAGGAAACCCAGGGTCATCAGAGGTGATGAGGGCTCTGTGGAGGAGCCTGGGCAGGATGGCTGAGCTGTTCCGAGGGCGTGGATGCCAGCTGAGTCTGGGTGTGTGTGTGTGACTACTGCTACTACCATGGTGGGGAAGTCAAGGAGCAGGGGCCGGAAAGGTCTGGGCTTGAGGTGGAGGGAAGAGGGACCAGATTAAGCATCTTCAGAGGAAAATGTAGGCTTTGTCTTTGCCTTTGCTTCCAGAGAAGGACAGAGTTCTGCATCATACACCTCCAGCCTGAGAGCAGGACCATCCAGCTCAGGTGCACACAGCTCACACATACACGCGCCCTCCAGGCACAGCCCTTCTCAGTGCACATCAACCCCAAGCACGTGCTCCACAGTACTCTCCTCCTGCACCACAGCCCCATTCCACAAGGAATGCACCACCGATATTCCCAAACTCACACTCCTCGTCGTACACGCATCCAGCCGCATCCCTCACATACCACAGCCCTCACCACCATACTCCACACCCCTGTATACAGACACCGCTCCAGTATCCCCCCCACGCACATGAAAAGCCCACAGATGACACCAGATACACCACTCCGTCCTACGGCCAACAGACACCAAGCTCGCGACATAGCTATGTCGTGCCAATGTCCCTCTCTCGTCTACCACACCTGCTCCCTCAGCTTCCGGCATGGCCCATGCATGTTATTATGATTTTAATTTCCTTTTTCAGGAATCCGGAGATTTCATCGAGACACTGCCCAGCCTAGAGCAGCCCTAGCCCAGGATCAGGGAGAAGGAGAGACCGCTCCCCCATCACACTGTGTCTCCTCCTCACCCTCTTCACCCTCTAAGAACTATCTGCACCCAGACAAAGAGGAAAGGGGCATGAAAATATACTACATGCAGGTACAAGTGAACAAGGGTGTCGCTGTCTCCTGGAAGACAAAGAAACCCTTGGAGTTGCCTGAAAAGCAGCTGAGGATAGAAGAAGTGACCCTTCCTGAGGATGTGTGCGCAGTAGCCACTGAGCCCTCTTCTGATGTGTCCACCGAAAGCCTCCTGTCTGACAGTGAGCCCACTGGGGAGGAGAAAGAGTATGAGGAAAGGGCCGAGCCAGGCAGCCCATCAGGGCCACCTGCCGTCGAGGAGAGACCCAGCGCCAAGACAGCGGACTGGATGGTGACCATGGAGACCGGCTTCAGGTGCATGGCCTGCTGCCGGGTCTTCCCCGCCTTGGAGATCCTCCAGCAGCACGTGAAGTTCGGCATCCTGGAGGGCTTCAGCTGCCGTGTCTCTCATCTCACCATGGTCCAGCTGATGGGCAATGTGGAACCCAAGAGCACCCCTGAGGAGGAGGACGAGGAGGAGGAGGAGGAGAACGAGGAGGAGGAGGACGACGAGGAGGAGGAGGAGGAGGAGGAAGAGAAGCAAGAAGAAAAGGAGAATGAGGGAGCGCAGCCCACGGGGGAAGGCCCCAGCCCAAAGAGACCCCGCAGGCAGGGTCTTTTCTCTCCTTTGAGTTCCAAACAGCAACTGAGATTCATGGGACCGAAGATCCTGGAAGACGGTGTGGCCGTCCCTCGGAAGAGGTAAGGCTTGAGGCTGGCAGTCTTCTGAGCCTATGTCACGAGGGCCCAGAGGAGTCTAAGGGAAGGGGCCGCACACATGTGCTGGTTGACCTAATGGCTCTGCAGTTGCATCAAATGGGACACACCCAGCACTACCAAAGGCATTGAGCTCTGTTGACGTAAACAAGAAGGTGGAGCCTTTTCCTAGGAGTTTTCTCAGGGTCTGCACGACGGACCTCAACTCTTAGAGGACGTACTGCCAGCAGCGCCTTCTCGGCAGAGAGAGCCAGGAGTGGTCTCCAGAGAGGACAGGGGCCCTGGCAGGACCAGACCGTTGAGGTCTGAGAGCCTTGGGCCTGAGCCGAGATCTCACCCGGACCACTGGACCTAGCCTTCTGTGACAAAGGGGAATATGAAAGAGAGTCACGTGGAAATGAGGTCCCCCGAGATATGGAAATGTTCCAGAACCTTCGTTGCGTGGTAGTTGATCTGGAGCCAAGCTCACTGTGGTGTGTGTGGCTCTGAGCATTAAGGCAACGCTGGAGGGTAACCCTGACCAGCAGAGCTTGGAGTGCTGCTTGTCTCTTCCTGTTCTACCTCATTTGTTTTATCCCTTCCAGGGAGAAGAAAGGACCCTCGGGAGAGTAGCAGACAGAAGGCCGTGGTCTGAAGGAGGATGAAGGGACCGGCACTCAGTCTAACATCATATGACGATAGAAGCGTCCTATGCAATAAAGGGCATTTTCCAAACCTTTCCTGGAGCTTTTATTTAATTACATTTTTCTATCTATGCATCTATCTGTCATCTACATCTGTATCTTTCAAGGTTTGTGAACAAGCTTTCACATAAGCACTAGAGACGTCCACCAGCATTTTCCAGAAGAGGCCTGCAAATTGCTGGGGACTCCTCACAAATAGGGAATGGCCACAACCCCTGCCACACAGACTATGCGCGTGGCCCTCCTGACGTACTCCCACTCTCTCTCTGAATTTCCCAACGTCTGAGATGAGGGTGCTGGCTGGAGGCAATGATCACGTGCAGGCTGAATCTTCTCCAGATTCTGATTCTCTTCCTGGGCCTATCGTCCTCAAGCACAGTCTCCATGTCCCTGGCCACACTGATCTCTCTCCTTCAGTCCTTCCCTCCCTCGCTCTCCTGCCTCCCAGTGCAGAGAATACTGTTTTGCATTTGAGACGACATTTAGTTTTTGTTCACAGAATTCTCACCTGTTCTACTGTGGCCTCCGTTGTGAACATTCCAAAGCTGAGAATTTTCTTTTTTTCTCCCTCATTTCTGCTGAGTCTTTACCTTCCTAATGCAGTGAACTCAGAGTGCCTAGCTGACTGGATGGGGACAAAAATCCAGGGAGCAAAGAGAAATAATAAAAGAATATATCAGTTAATTTTTCATAGTGTTATCCAACTACATATTTTTAAAATTTTGGAATACTATTAGGAATCTTCTCTTTATAAAAAACTGAATTATTGGGCTTCCCTGGTGGAGCAGTGGTTAAGAATATGCCTGCGAATGCAGGGGACATGGGTTCGAGCCCTGGTCTGGGAAGATCCCACGTGCCACGGAGTAACTCAGCCCGCGCGCCACAACTACTGAGCCTGCGCTCTAGAGCCCGTGTGCCACATCTACCGAGCCCACGTGCCACAACTACGGAAGCCTGCGTGCCTAGAGCCCATGCTCCGCAACAAGAGAAGCCACTGCAATGAGAAGCCCGTGCACCACAGCCAAGAGTAGCCCCCGCTCACTGCAACTAGAGAACGCCCGCTAGCAGCAACAAAGACCCAATGCAGCCCAAAATAACTTAATTAATTTTAAAAAATTGAATTAGTTTCAAGGGTACAATGTATAAAAGTACAATAAAAGCCCCCCTTCAGAACCCCCCAACCCCACTCTCAAGATGGAATAGATATGCTGTGATACAATTTATAGTCGTAGCACTACTACTCCTCCCACCACATCCCAAATCCTCTGAGCCAGGTGCAGCAGCTCCCTTTCACAATGCTAGGACCCGCCACAAGACAGATGATAATCCCTTTGGACATTTCAAGGAGCGGCACCAAGGCAACAGTACCTGGGAAATGCCACTGACAGCTCAGAATATCCATGGCATTTCTAGAGCCTCGGCACTGCTCTCGCTCTGGGAATGAAGGTCCAAAAAGCACATCGGAGAATGTCCATAGTTGTAAACAAGCTCCACCTTTGAAACACAATCTACATAGAACCACATATACAAGCCTGCACGATGGAGGAAGCCAAGGTCTCCTCCATGATTTCCCTTCTGACCACCTTAGTGTCTCCTCAACCATAAAAGGTGAACTTGAAACTCAGGACCTTGCCTTGTCCCCAGAAACATCCAAGCTTGGATCAGTCTTTCTAAGACCAGATCCTCGCTCTCTGAACTATTAGAGACTTGTCACATACACAGAAGTAGAACAGGATTGTTTCTATCTACCTGGGGACCAGGAGTCTTTCACATTGCTCCTGTTAAAACTCTCACAACAGCAAAACTTTACCTACAAAGGGTTCAAGCTATGACACTCCCAATTTCCACAAACCTCCTCAGCTCTTGTGAGTCACATGCAGCCAATTCCAGGAATTGGAAACATGGTTGTGAGGATGAAACTGACTTTGGGGCTCCCCTTGGATATGGTCTTCCAGACTTACCAAAAGGCCATTAAGAGGAAGGTTTACCCCACCTCAGGGAAACCCGAGGCAGTACTTGCAGTCAAGGGCTGGCCATGGCTTCTGAGCTACATCCAAAAAGAATTTCATACTGTACCTGGATCTGCTGAAGCCATTTCTGACTGTCCGAGAGCCAGCATGTACCGCTCCTCAACTGCCTCCATTGTGGATCATCAGTAGGGCTGTCAGATTTAGTAAATATAAGTACAGGATGCCCAGTTCAACTTGAACTTCACATGAATAATAAGTCATTATTTTTAGTATAAGTAGATCCTATGAACTATTTGGGGCATACTTATCTTAAAAATGTACTTGTTGTTTCTCTGACATTCAGAGTTAACTAAACAGCCTATATTTTATCTGTCAACCCTACCCTTCAGAAATGATGGAGGCTCATAGAGATCCAGGAGACGGCTCAGCGCCTCCTCAGCTTTTATTTCTACGTCCTGGACAGCGAGCACGAACCTTCCAGTCCCAGTCATTGGCTAGAATGGAGGATATTCTCTGTTTTAGAGCTTTTTCTACTTGTCATTGTTATTATCTTCCTTATTTTAAAGAGATGTTTATTTTTTCCCAAACTTCATAGCTCATCCAAAAGTATTTCAAAGTTCATTAGACAAGGGAAAAACAACATGGGTCTGAAAAGTGAAGGAAACCGCCTGGTGTTTAGTAAAGAAGTAGTAGGGAGACTGAAAAAGCCAAACTTAATAAGCAAATCTCTCCAAGGGTATTTTCAGAGCTTGATACCCTCCCACACCCTGAAAATATTATTACATCAAAAACGTAGAACTGCTAACCAAATGTAAGGCTCCCATATGATTCTATCAAAGTGAGGATGCTTCTTTACTAAGCAGTGAGCACACTTGCTGCCCCAGGGACCTTGGCAGTTGCAACGTAGGGCTCTTCCCTCTGGGATGGAAACAGCAAGTTTTCCTGTGGTCTACACGCTGGCCCCAAAAATACTACACTCCCAATACTTGTCAACTTTAAGTATTTTTCTACATATCTCCATTTTTCTGTTACTATTTGGACTACATCCTAGACTTGACACTACATAAATTGCATTCAAGAAGCTATTTTTAAAAGTTGGTAGGAAACCTTAAATCTATAGCTTGCAGTCCCTGGCTTACTTTCATCCAGGTGCATAAGTGTTTTCAAAAGTAGTCAGGTTAGTTACCCCATATCACAGCCCCACGCTTGTGTCACAGATATAAAAATGGAACATGATATTTAAGGTTTTAGTTGCCAAATCATCAAGCCTCCCAGACAGAGGCAATAGGGCAAAATGATTACACAGGCATGGATTTTGATTTGCTCCAGTGTCTTGGGCAAGTCACTTGGCCTCTGTATTTATTTGTACTTATCTGCACTTATCTGTCACTTGGGGGTCATAACTGTACCTGGTCCATGGGTACGTTGTACAAATGATCTGTAAAGTAGTTACAAGAAACCGACACAGAGTAAGCACTCCACAGACATTGGCTATTAGCTATTGGAAATATTTCTCCATGAAACAGATGACTTTATCAGTGGATGACTCGGTGGGAGACAGTGAATCACAGAATCACAGCATGTTGAAAGTGACCTAGTTCACACTCTTCTGTGAAAAAAAGAAAAGTGTGCCTGGGTAGAAAATGTCTGAAAGTTTACCGAACAAATAGTTTATCATGTTAACTTGGAGAATTAGAATAAAACAGGAAAGCAGGAAAGAAAAACTTGAGTGTAATTCAATTTCTCTATCATTTGTGTTTCTACACTGAGACTCTGAATACACTGGAAGCGCAATGTTTTTTAATGTGGCGGGATAAAGGTTTTCACGTTTTCCTGATCCATCCGTATTATTATCTCAGAATTGCTGGCAGTTCTTGCCATCTTTGGATCTACACCCATCTGAGTCAGGGGGCCATTCTGGACGGAGGAGATAATAGAGCAGAAGTGAAGTGAGAGGAAAGGAGAGACAAGATTTTCTCTTTTCTCTTCCAAGAGGAAAGGTCTTTGGAATGGGAACAACTCACAACCAAACTTTGGGGAAAGGATGTGATGGAAAATGAGATAAACATCCTACCCCTGTGATGAGAAGGATTCCCTGGGCTGGATGGAGGGAGGTCACAGGTGGCTGGACAAGGAAACCAACTAGGGAGAAACACACACAAGTGCAGAGCAAACACCCTGAGGCCACTCAGCCTGACTCCATGCAAACATGTGTCCAGCAGCCAGCCCTTCACCTGTGGCTCCCCAGCAAGACAGGTACCTCGGGGGTGCCAACTCATTCTGAGTCCATTATGCCTGGCCATTCATAAACCGCTGTCTAACGTGTGAGGAATAAACTCTCAATGTTTATGAGGAAATTGGGGAAGGAGATTGAAAGGTTACTTAAACGGAAAAAAAAGAAGTTCAGCAAGGCAGGATGGTAGAGAGACAAGAAAAAGACCTTAAAAGATAGAAAGGATTTGCCAAAGAAGAGAAAGAAAAAGAAATGATTCCGAATGGCTTAACCTGCAGCTAGGAAGTTAAGGAAGATTATTGATGGGTGAAGACTATGGAATAAAGTGAATAAAAGTTTTCAGAAGTTGCTGAGAATATGGTAAGAAGCATGATTATCCAATTATGAATTGGCTGCAATGGCATTCTAGGGGGACACTAGGAAGGGGAAGCAAATGTTCCTGAGATGACAGTGGCAGGTGGAAAGTTGTTTCAGGGGAAGAGCAGTCTTGCAGAGGGTGTATCAGAGGAGGGCAAGTGTGAGCAAGCAAGGAAATACTAAGTGTATACGGTTCCTTCACTGAGTGCACCCAGCCCCGTGGTCAGCCTTGAGAACAAGCAGGACTTCAGGTACTGGAGCTACATTTCAGTCATCAAGACTTGAGAAGACACCCTTAACTCAGGTCTTCTCTTCAAACTCCATCTTTCCTTCTTGACCTTCATTTGGCCTCTTCCCTTACCCTCAAGCTGTGGACTGAGGCCACAGAGCAAGATGGGTCACTAGTGTCCTCCATCCCCTGGCGACTGTGGTTCACATCAGTGGAGTACCAAAGGCAATAGCCAAGTAACAGACACAAGAGTGTATGAAGAAGAAGAGATTCTGATAAGGCTTTCTGTGACAGTGTGGGCCAAGTCGGCTCTATATGGCTGGTATCACCTGAATTATGAGCAGCCTTAGGGGAGAAGTTCTCAGAAGGCAGAGCCTGGCTCTCTAGAGGCTCTGCGTGCTCACAGCCCACTCCAAGACCTCAGTTACACCTTCGGCCCCCAATATCTCTCCCTCTGCCTGCTCAGAGTTTTTGAAGGCTTCTTTCCTCCACATTTCTCTTGAGCGGTGGAGGAGGAAGATGAGCTTCAGGCCAGCTCAGACTCCCCTGGGATCCCAGCAGGATGCCTATCATTAACCTCCCACCTTCTAGGAAGCTCCTAAGATCTTCACATTTGGGGCAGTTTTCATTTCAGCTGTGCTTCAAATTGCTGGCTGGAGACGGCCTGTTGGAAGGTGGCTGAAAGCAAGTAGCAATCCTTCGGGCAGCCTGGCCCTTCTCGACTGTCAGACATCTTCAGGGATATTCTAGGAAATGTTGTTTGTTCTAGAGAAGGGAGGGAAACAATCCAATTGTCCAATAATGCTTGAATGGAAAATAAATGATGCTATATGCATGTGATGAAATAATATCAAGCAGTCAAAAATCAAAGACCTAGATCTATATGGATTCACGTGGATAAATCTTGAAAACATAATATTGATTGAAAGAAAATAAGATCAAGAATGTTAGATTGTGATAACAGGTATGTAAGTATTTAAATATTTAAATCAATTCAACATATTGCTTCTATATATATATAGATGCAAGAAAATAAACTTTATCCAAAGAACACATTATTTACATTTCCTATGCTCATTTATCTAGGAGACCCAAAAGAACCCACAGATAAACTAGCAGGAACTAATAAGACGGTTCAACAAGGCACACACATACAAGATCAATAAATTTTAAAAGTCAATCAGGCTCCTCTACACTGGCGATAACAAATTAGAAACTGTAAAAGAAAATAAGAAAAAAAGAAGATCTAAAAATTGTCACAAGAGCCATATAAATTATTTAGAGCTAAGCATACGTAGAAGGCAATATAACTAACAAAGTGAGTACGAACAGTTAAACTCCACCCAACCCAAGGTTAGGAAAAGACTGTTGTTACTTTATGAGAACAGACCCTCTTCTTAAGTGGCAGATCAGTAAGTGAGAGTGAATCAAAGAAACACAGCATTTGAAAAGTCAGCTAGTCCAAGCCTCTTGATGGCACATACAGAAGCTGAAGCCCAGATAGGTTGAGTTACTTGGTAAAGGGCCCAACGTCCTGACTCAAGGACTAGCATTTTTCACTCATTCGTAAGACACAATCAAATGCAGTACCTTGGAAAGAGATGGGAAAAAAATGAAGAAATCAATTATATAGTTCCTCATCTTTAAGTACAGAAATAGCTGTGACAAAATTACACGTATTGAGGGAAAATTGAAGTGCAGAGTTTAAAATGTCAATAATCCACAGGGAAACTGGAGACCACTGAAAATATTCATATTAAATCTCTCTAGAAAAGACATGAAAAGATCTCCACTCAAAATGTGAATTTTATAATAGACATGGTATGATACAATTTATAATAGATATGGTATGAACCTTTCCCTTTCACGGGAAAGGTTCAGCTGGGAAAAAGGAAATGTTCTTGAAAATGGGGCCTGTGCTATTGCAGACACTGTGCTCCACCTAGGTCCACGGAATGCTCTGATGTCATCACTGAGGTCACAGAATTCCACTGTGCGCCTGGCAACCTTGCAAACATAACAGCCCTGGTGAGCACTAGGCAGTACTGCTGGTTCACTAAGTGGTACAAGTTTTTCAGCCATTTAGGAGACTTGACTATTTTTATTTGTATTGAATCATTTCAACGGATTGCCCAAGAGCCAACAAGGGCCAACCTGTAGGGAAGAGGAGGAGTTGGACATCTCTTGAGGCATCTTCTAAGGGAGACTTCTAGTTGGTACCATGAAACGGCGACAAAAGAGGAAACATCTGGAAAATGAAGAGTCCCAGGAAACTGCCGAGAACGGAGGAGGTATGTGGGGGGCAACATGCTGGGGCACATGGGTTTCTGCCAAACTAAACCTTCTCTAGGATGGGGGGGACTGAGAACGTGTCACCTGTGAAGCAGGGAGCGAGAGACCTTGTCTCACTGACGCTGCCGTATCCATCCGGAGGGTCCCTGTGGTGTGAGACGGCACAGAACGGCCAGATGCCCCCTGGGAGATGGGAGGTCAGCTCCGCTGGTCTGAGGACTCTCCCCTGGGGCAGCCGGGCCTGGAGCTCTGTCGGACTCATAGCAGGCTGCATCCTGCTTGCACAGACCTAGAGGTGCAGCTTTTCTCAGTCCCCGATTTCTCTCTTATTCTCTTGGATCTTTCCCTGGGGTCATGAGGTGGGGGATGTGAAGGATGCAAGGATGCTGAGAGAGACCCATGAGTTGCTTGGCCTCTTTTACCAAAGTGGAAAGAGAAGCCCCATGAGTTGAAGGCCCTGTTGAAAAATATCTTGACAAGTGGAATGCACTTTGAAAGAAGATTGTTTGTCTAGGGATGGTGTCATATTGAAAGCAAGGAGGTTTTATTCCTTCAACAGGAAGAATTTCCCAAAGGAGATCAAGGGAAGGGAAGGGTTTTCCAGAGACTGAGACCGCGTGAGCAGGGGTGAGAAATGGCCTCAGGGTCCTGCGGGGAGCTCTGAGAGCCACGGGCCACGGGGTGCCTGCGTGCATTAAATGTAGGCGAGTAGCTTGCCCTGGGAGAGGGGTGGTCACCCCAGAGCTCCAGCTAGAGGCCTCTGCCCCAGATTAGAGCCCAGTAGCTCCTACCAGGCCCAGGGCCCTGGAGACTGTAGGATGGGCCCTGGGAATGGAGCTCTAGACAGCAGGCAGATTTCCAGGCAGTGGCTGGGACAGGCTGGGGAAGGCAATGACTGCCCCTGACCATTCAGAATATTTTGCTCTGTGTTCCTGTGTGTGACTCTGTGTGTGTGTGTGTGTGTGTGTGTGTGTGTGTGTGTGTGTGTGTGGTAGTGCAGAGAAGAGCGAGATGAATGGGGTTAGAGTGCTTACCAGATATAAAGTCTGCGTGGTAAAGTTCTTGTCACCCTGCCTGGACCTGGCTGACACTCGGTGTACGTAAGAGTGTATACAGAATTCTTGTTAGGGGTGTTTCATGAGACAGTAACTCATACACCCATGTACACTCTGATACAGCAAAAATATCACACACCCCACATATAACTTCCTTAGTAAACCACACACAGCACATGGAGGTATATACATGCATCCCTTCTGTACTACGTTCTCATACAACCCACCTGTATCACAATCGTCTCCTCTAACACCAAACGCTGGAGATGAGATATGTATATAGACACACACACTATATATATAGGACACACACACACACACACACACTATATATATATGTATCTCCTCAACTCTTGCACAAACACAGCTAACTTCAGCCATCTCTAAATACCTCTATAAGAACCAGTCACATGTCATACACACCACACTTATAACACATTCTTGAGTAATGCCAGACCCGCTTTGTACAAACCACAGTAAACCACAGTCTCAGTAACCCAGGTCAGGATTGCCAGAGAAAATATGGGCTATCCAGTTCAATTTGAATTCCAGATAAACAACAAGTAATTTTTCAGTATCAGTATGTCCCACATATTGTATGGGCCATACTTACACTAAAACTAAGTCAGGCCAAACACTGCATGGGAATACTTACACTAAAAAAGTATTCTGGGTTTATCTGAAACTGAAATTTAACTGGGTGCCTTGTATTCTTGTTCGCTAAGTCTGGCAACCCTTATATACTTACCACCAGCTGATGTATTATATATTTATTGTAGTTTTGTTTAGTGTGTGTCTTCCCCTACTAGAATGTGCAGCGTTACCAAAGACTACAACAATGGAAGAGTGCCGGATACACAGGAGTAGCTGCTTACTGAATCTTGGTGACTGAATGAATGAACACGCACCATAAATACAAGCCACACCATGTAATGAGGAAAAGTTACATGTCCCAGAATTCCTGACTTGTGAACAGAAACCATGCACACAAAGGCCACACACACAGATAGACACATCTGCACTGTGCTCCCCATGCCAACCCCACACTTACCACAGACTTAACTGATACACATCACTCACTCTTCCCACACACTCACAGTCACCACCGAGGCCTACATTACCAACTAGACAGTGAGAGAATAAGTATGGATTGGAATTAAATCCTGGAGTATCCACTGGGAACCACACTCTCAACTGTGTGTATTCACTGCACCTGACACGTGTCACACACTCAGTAAATATTTGTGGACAGAGGACTGATGAACCCACCCTGAGCCTTTCATTCTTCCCTCAGGAATCTCGAAGTCACAAGAGGATCCCCCTCGGCTTGGATCCACTGTGGTGGCCCAAGGCTGCAGCCCAGGGCCAGGGGAGGTCTCCTCTGCCTCTAAATACTTCTTCTGTACTTCTACTCGGCGCAAGCTCAGCTACGCTGGTAAGGGCGCGGGGCTCCTCAGGTGAGGGGGTGCTTGGCTGTGAGGCAGGAGGCACACAGATCCCAGGGAGGCTGAGAGGAAACCCAGGGTCATCAGAGGTGATGAGGGCTCTGTGGAGGAGCCTGGGCAGGATGGCTGAGCTGTTCCGAGGGCGTGGATGCCAGCTGAGTCTGGGTGTGTGTGTGTGAATACTGCTACTACCATGGTGGGGAAGTCAAGGAGCAGGGGCCGGAAAGGTCTGGGCTTGAGGTGGAGGGAAGAGGGACCAGATTAAGCATCTTCAGAGGAAAATGTAGGCTTTGTCTTTGCCTTTGCTTCCAGAGAAGGACAGAGTTCTGCATCATACACCTCCAGCCTGAGAGCAGGACCATCCAGCTCAGGTCCACACAGCTCACACATACACGCGCCCTCCAGGCACAGCCCTTCTCAGTGCACATCAACCCCAAGCACGTGCTCCACAGTACTCTCCTCCTGCACCACAGCCCCATTCCACAAGGAACGCACCACCGATATTCCCAAACTCACACTCCTCGTCGTACACGCATCCAGCCGCATCCCTCACATACCACAGCCCTCACCACCATACTCCACACCCCTGTATACAGACACCGCTCCAGTATCCCCCCCACGCACATGAAAAGCCCACAGATGACACCAGATACACCACTCCGTCCTACGGCCAACAGACACCAAGCTCACGACATAGCTATGTCGTGCCAATGTCCCTCTCTCGTCTACCACACCTGCTCCCTCAGCTTCCGGCATGGCCCATGCATGTTATTATGATTTTAATTTCCTTTTTCAGGAATCCGGAGATTTCATCGAGACACTGCCCAGCCTAGAGCACCCCTAGCCCAGGATCAGGGAGAAGGAGAGACCGCTCCCCCATCACACTGTGTCTCCTCCTCACCCTCTTCACCCTCTAAGAACTATCTGCACCCAGACAAAGAGGAAAGGGGCATGAAAATATACTACATGCAGGTACAAGTGAACAAGGGTGTCGCTGTCTCCTGGAAGACAAAGAAACCCTTGGAGTTGCCTGAAAAGCAGCTGAGGATAGAAGAAGTGACCCTTCCTGAGGATGTGTGCGCAGTAGCCACTGAGCCCTCTTCTGATGTGTCCACCGAAAGCCTCCTGTCTGACAGTGAGCCCACTGGGGAGGAGAAAGAGTATGAGGAAAGGGCAGAGCCAGGCAGCCCATCAGGGCCACCTGCCGTCGAGGAGAGACCCAGCGCCAAGACAGCGGACTGGATGGTGACCATGGAGACCGGCTTCAGGTGCATGGCCTGCTGCCGGGTCTTCCCCGCCTTGGAGATCCTCCAGCAGCACGTGAAGTTCGGCATCCTGGAGGGCTTCAGCTGCCGTGTCTCTCATCTCACCATGGTCCAGCTGATGGGCAATGTGGAACCCAAGAGCACCCCTGAGGAGGAGGACGAGGAGGAGGAGGAGGAGAACGAGGAGGAGGAGGACGACGAGGAGGAGGAGGAGGAGGAGGAAGAGAAGCAAGAAGAAAAGGAGAATGAGGGAGCGCAGCCCACGGGGGAAGGCCCCAGCCCAAAGAGACCCCGCAGGCAGGGTCTTTTCTCTCCTTTGAGTTCCAAACAGCAACTGAGATTCATGGGACCGAAGATCCTGGAAGACGGTGTGGCCGTCCCTCGGAAGAGGTAAGGCTTGAGGCTGGCAGTCTTCTGAGCCTATGTCACGAGGGCCCAGAGGAGTCTAAGGGAAGGGGCCGCACACATGTGCTGGTTGACCTAATGGCTCTGCAGTTGCATCAAATGGGACACACCCAGCACTACCAAAGGCATTGAGCTCTGTTGACGTAAACAAGAAGGTGGAGCCTTTTCCTAGGAGTTTTCTCAGGGTCTGCACGACGGACCTCAACTCTTAGAGGACGTACTGCCAGCAGCGCCTTCTCGGCAGAGAGAGCCAGGAGTGGTCTCCAGAGAGGACAGGGGCCCTGGCAGGACCAGACCGTTGAGGTCTGAGAGCCTTGGGCCTGAGCCGAGATCTCACCCGGACCACTGGACCTAGCCTTCTGTGACAAAGGGGAATATGAAAGAGAGTCACGTGGAAATGAGGTCCCCCGAGATATGGAAATGTTCCAGAACCTTCGTTGCGTGGTAGTTGATCTGGAGCCAAGCTCACTGTGGTGTGTGTGGCTCTGAGCATTAAGGCAACGCTGGAGGGTAACCCTGACCAGCAGAGCTTGGAGTGCTGCTTGTCTCTTCCTGTTCTACCTCATTTGTTTTATCCCTTCCAGGGAGAAGAAAGGACCCTCGGGAGAGTAGCAGACAGAAGGCCGTGGTCTGAAGGAGGATGAAGGGACCGGCACTCAGTCTAACATCATATGACGATAGAAGCGTCCTATGCAATAAAGGGCATTTTCCAAACCTTTCCTGGAGCTTTTATTTAATTACATTTTTCTATCTATGCATCTATCTGTCATCTACATCTGTATCTTTCAAGGTTTGTGAACAAGCTTTCACATAAGCACTAGAGACGTCCACCAGCATTTTCCAGAAGAGGCCTGCAAATTGCTGGGGACTCCTCACAAATAGGGAATGGCCACAACCCCTGCCACACAGACTATGCGCGTGGCCCTCCTGACGTACTCCCACTCTCTCTCTGAATTTCCCAACGTCTGAGATGAGGGTGCTGGCTGGAGGCAATGATCACGTGCAGGCTGAATCTTCTCCAGATTCTGATTCTCTTCCTGGGCCTATCGTCCTCAAGCACAGTCTCCATGTCCCTGGCCACACTGATCTCTCTCCTTCAGTCCTTCCCTCCCTCGCTCTCCTGCCTCCCAGTGCAGAGAATACTGTTTTGCATTTGAGACGACATTTAGTTTTTGTTCACAGAATTCTCACCTGTTCTACTGTGGCCTCTGTTGTGAACATTCCAAAGCTGAGAATTTTCTTTTTTTCTCCCTCATTTCTGCTGAGTCTTTACCTTCCTAATGCAGTGAACTCAGAGTGCCTAGCTGACTGGATGGGGACAAAAATCCAGGGAGCAAAGAGAAATAATAAAAGAATATATCAGTTAATTTTTCATAGTGTTATCCAACTACATATTTTTAAAATTTTGGAATACTATTAGGAATCTTCTCTTTATAAAAAACTGAATTATTGGGCTTCCCTGGTGGAGCAGTGGTTAAGAATATGCCTGCGAATGCAGGGGACATGGGTTCGAGCCCTGGTCTGGGAAGATCCCACGTGCCACGGAGTAACTCAGCCCGCGCGCCACAACTACTGAGCCTGCGCTCTAGAGCCCGTGTGCCACATCTACCGAGCCCACGTGCCACAACTACGGAAGCCTGCGTGCCTAGAGCCCATGCTCCGCAACAAGAGAAGCCACTGCAATGAGAAGCCCGTGCACCACAGCCAAGAGTAGCCCCCGCTCACTGCAACTAGAGAACGCCCGCTAGCAGCAACAAAGACCCAATGCAGCCCAAAATAACTTAATTAATTTTAAAACATTGAATTAGTTTCAAGGGTACAATGTATAAAAGTACAATAAAAGCCCCCCTTCAGAACCCCCCAACCCCACTCTCAAGATGGAATAGATATGCTGTGATACAATTTATAGTCGTAGCACTACTACTCCTCCCACCACATCCCAAATCCTCTGAGCCAGGTGCAGCAGCGACCTTTCACAATGCTAGCACCCGCCACACGACAGATGATAATCCCTTTGGACGTTTCAAGGAGCGGCACCAAGGCAACAGTACCTGGGAAATGCCACTGACAGCTCAGAATATCCATGGCATTTCTAGAGCCTCGGCACTGCTCTCGCTCTGGGAATGAAGGTCCAAAAAGCACATCGGAGAATGTTCATAGTTGTAAACAAGCTCCACCTTTGAAACACAATCTACATAGAACCACATATACAAGCCTGCACGATGGAGGAAGCCAAGGTCTCCTCCATGATTTCCCTTCTGACCACCTTAGTGTCTCCTCAACCATAAAAGGTGAACTTGAAACTCAGGACCTTGCCTTGTCACCAGAAACATCCAAGCTTGGATCAGTCTTTCTAAGACCAGATCCTTGCTCTCTGAACTATTAGAGACTTGTCACATACACAGAGGTAGAACAGGATTATTTCTATCTACCTGGGGACCTGGAGTCTTTCACATTGCTCCTGTTAAAACACTCACAACAGCAAAACTTTACCTACAAAGGGTTCAAGCTATGACACTCCCAATTTCCACAAACCTCCTCAGCTCTTGTGAGTCACATGCAGCCAATTCCAGGAATTGGAAACATGGTTGTGAGGATGAAACTGACTTTGGGGCTCCCCTTGGATATGGTCTTCCAGACTTACCAAAAGGCCATTAAGAGGAAGGTTTACCCCACCTCAGGGAAACCCGAGGCAGTACTTGCAGTCATAGGGCTGGCCATGGCTTCTGAGCTACATCCAAAAAGAATTTCATACTGTACCTGGATCTGCTGAAGCCATTTCTGACTGTCCGAGAGCCAGCATGTACCGCTTCTCAACTGCCTCCATTGTGGATCATCAGTAGGGCTGTCAGATTTAGTAAATATAAGTACAGGATACCCAGTTAAACCTGAACTTCACATGAATAATAAGTCATTATTTTTAGTATAAGTAGATCCTATGAACTCTTTGGGGCATACTAATCTTAAAAATGTACTTGTTGTTTCTCTGACATTCAGATTTAACTAAACAGCCTATATTTTATCTGTCAACCCTACCCTTCAGAAATGATGGAGGCTCATAGAGATCCAGGAGACGCCTCAGCGCCTCCTCAGCTTTTATTTCTACGTCCTGGACAGCGAGCACGAACCTTCCAGTCCCAGTCATTGGCTAGAATGGAGGATATTCTCTGTTTTAGAGCTTTTTCTACTTGTCATTGTTATTATCTTCCTTATTTTAAAGAGATGTTTATTTTTTCCCAAACTTCATAGCTCATCCAAAAGTATTTCAAAGTTCATTAGACAAGGGAAAAACAACATGGGTCTGAAAAGTGAAGGAAACCGCCTGGTGTTTAGTAAAGAAGTAGTAGGGAGACTGAAAAAGCCAAACTTAATAAGCAAATCTCTCCAAGGGTATTTTCAGAGCTTGATACCCTCCCACACCCTGAAAATATTATTACATCAAAAACGTAGAACTGCTAACCAAATGTAAGGCTCCCATATGATTCTATCAAACTGAGGATGCTTCTTTACGAAGCAGTGAGCACACTTGCTGCCCCAGGGACCTTGGCAGTTGCAACGTAGGGCTCTTGCCTCTGGGATGGAAACAGCAAGTTTTCCTGTGGTCTACACGCTGGCCCCAAAAATACTACACTCCCAATACTTGTCAACTTTAAGTATTTTTCTACATATCTCCATTTTTCTGTTACTATTTGGACTACATCCTAGACTTGACACTACATAAATTGCATTCAAGAAGCTATTTTTAAAAGTTGGTAGGAAACCTTAAATCTATAGCTTGCAGTCCCTGGCTTACTTTCATCCAGGTGCATAAGTGTTTTCAAAAGTAGTCAGGTTAGTTACCCCATATCACAGCCCCACGCTTGTGTCACAGATATAAAAATGGAACATGATATTTAAGGTTTTAGTTGCCAAATCATCAAGCCTCCCAGACAGAGGCAATAGGGCAAAATGATTACACAGGCATGGATTTTGATTTGCTCCAGTGTCTTGGGCAAGTCACTTGGCCTCTGTATTTATTTGTACTTATCTGCACTTATCTGTCACTTGGGGGTCATAATTGTACCTGGTCCATGGGTACGTTGTACAAATGATCTGTAAAGTAGTTACAAGAAACCGACACAGAGTAAGCACTCCACAGACATTGGCTATTAGCTATTGGAAATATTTCTCCATGAAACAGATGACTTTATCAGTGGATGACTCGGTGGGAGACAGTGAATCACAGAATCACAGCATGTTGAAAGTGACCTAGTTCACACTCTTATGTGAAAAAAAGAAAAGTGTGCCTGGGTAGAAAATGTCTGAAAGCTTACCTAACAAATAGTTTATCATGTTAACTTGGAGAATTAGAATAAAACAGGAAAGCAGGAAAGAAAAACTTGAGTGTAATTCAATTTCTCTATCATTTGTGTTTCTACACTGAGACTCTGAATACACTGGAAGCGCAATGTTTTTTAATGTGGCGGGATAAAGGTTTTCACGTTTTCCTGATCCATCCGTATTATTATCTCAGAATTGCTGGCAGTTCTTGCCATCTTTGGATCTACACCCATCTGAGTCAGGGGGCCATTCTGGACGGAGGAGATAATAGAGCAGAAGTGAAGTGAGAGGAAAGGAGGGACAAGATTTTCTCTTTTCTCTTCCAAGAGGAAAGGTCTTTGGAATGGGAACAACTCACAACCAAACTTTGGGGAAAGGATGTGATGGAAAATGAGACAAACATCCTACCCCTGTGATGAGAAGGATTCCCTGGGCTGGATGGAGGGAGGTCACAGGTGGCTGGACAAGGAAACCAACTAGGGAGAAACACACACAAGTGCAGAGCAAACACCCTGAGGCCACTCAGCCTGACTCCATGCAAACATGTGTCCAGCAGCCAGCCCTTCACCTGTGGCTCCCCAGCAAGACAGGTACCTCGGGGGTGCCAACTCATTCTGAGTCCATTATGCCTGGCCATTCATAAACCGCTGTCTAACGTGTGAGGAATAAACTCTCAATGTTTATGAGGAAATTGGGGAAGGAGATTGAAAGGTTACTTAAACGGAAAAAAAAGAAGTTCAGCAAGGCAGGATGGTAGAGAGACAAGAAAAAGACCTTAAAAGATAGAAAGGATTTGCCAAAGAAGAGAAAGAAAAAGAAATGATTCCGAATGGCTTAACCTGCAGCTAGGAAGTTAAGGAAGATTATTGATGGGTGAAGACTATGGAATAAAGTGAATAAAAGTTTTCAGAAGTTGCTGAGAATATGGTAAGAAGCATGATTATCCAATTATGAATTGGCTGCAATGGCATTCTAGGGGGACACTAGGAAGGGGAAGCAAATGTTCCTGAGATGACAGTGGCAGGTGGAAAGTTGTTTCAGGGGAAGAGCAGTCTTGCAGAGGGTGTATGAGAGGAGGGCAAGTGTGAGCAAGC
Organism: Mesoplodon bidens; assembly: GCF_964165515.1. Classification (NCBI taxonomy): domain Eukaryota; kingdom Metazoa; phylum Chordata; class Mammalia; order Artiodactyla; family Ziphiidae; genus Mesoplodon; species Mesoplodon bidens. Next base: position 61,687 of record NW_027672699.1, on the reverse strand, counting down.
AAGGAAATACTAAGTGTATACGGTTCCTTCACTGAGTGCACCCAGCCCCGTGGTCAGCCTTGAGAACAAGCAGGACTTCAGGTACTGGAGCTACATTTCAGTCATCAAGACTTGAGAAGACACCCTTAACTCAGGTCTTCTCTTCAAACTCCATCTTTCCTTCTTGACCTTCATTTGGCCTCTTCCCTTACCCTCAAGCTGTGGACTGAGGCCACAGAGCAAGATGGGTCACTAGTGTCCTCCATCCCCTGGCGACTGTGGTTCACATCAGTGGAGTACCAAAGGCAATAGCCAAGTAACAGACACAAGAGTGTATGAAGAAGAAGAGATTCTGATAAGGCTTTCTGTGACAGTGTGGGCCAAGTCGGCTCTATATGGCTGGTATCACCTGAATTATGAGCAGCCTTAGGGGAGAAGTTCTCAGAAGGCAGAGCCTGGCTCTCTAGAGGCTCTGCGTGCTCACAGCCCACTCCAAGACCTCAGTTACACCTTCGGCCCCCAATATCTCTCCCTCTGCCTGCTCAGAGTTTTTGAAGGCTTCTTTCCTCCACATTTCTCTTGAGCGGTGGAGGAGGAAGATGAGCTTCAGGCCAGCTCAGACTCCCCTGGGATCCCAGCAGGATGCCTATCATTAACCTCCCACCTTCTAGGAAGCTCCTAAGATCTTCACATTTGGGGCAGTTTTCATTTCAGCTGTGCTTCAAATTGCTGGCTGGAGACGGCCTGTTGGAAGGTGGCTGAAAGCAAGTAGCAATCCTTCGGGCAGCCTGGCCCTTCTCGACTGTCAGACATCTTCAGGGATATTCTAGGAAATGTTGTTTGTTCTAGAGAAGGGAGGGAAACAATCCAATTGTCCAATAATGCTTGAATGGAAAATAAATGATGCTATATGCATGTGATGAAATAATATCAAGCAGTCAAAAATCAAAGACCTAGATCTATATGGATTCACGTGGATAAATCTTGAAAACATAATATTGATTGAAAGAAAATAAGATCAAGAATGTTAGATTGTGATAACAGGTATGTAAGTATTTAAATATTTAAATCAATTCAACATATTGCTTCTATATATATATAGATGCAAGAAAATAAACTTTATCCAAAGAACACATTATTTACATTTCCTATGCTCATTTATCTAGGAGACCCAAAAGAACCCACAGATAAACTAGCAGGAACTAATAAGACGGTTCAACAAGGCACACACATACAAGATCAATAAATTTTAAAAGTCAATCAGGCTCCTCTACACTGGCGATAACAAATTAGAAACTGTAAAAGAAAATAAGAAAAAAAGAAGATCTAAAAATTGTCACAAGAGCCATATAAATTATTTAGAGCTAAGCATACGTAGAAGGCAATATAACTAACAAAGTGAGTACGAACAGTTAAACTCCACCCAACCCAAGGTTAGGAAAAGACTGTTGTTACTTTATGAGAACAGACCCTCTTCTTAAGTGGCAGATCAGTAAGTGAGAGTGAATCAAAGAAACACAGCATTTGAAAAGTCAGCTAGTCCAAGCCTCTTGATGGCACATACAGAAGCTGAAGCCCAGATAGGTTGAGTTACTTGGTAAAGGGCCCAACGTCCTGACTCAAGGACTAGCATTTTTCACTCATTCGTAAGACACAATCAAATGCAGTACCTTGGAAAGAGATGGGAAAAAAATGAAGAAATCAATTATATAGTTCCTCATCTTTAAGTACAGAAATAGCTGTGACAAAATTACACGTATTGAGGGAAAATTGAAGTGCAGAGTTTAAAATGTCAATAATCCACAGGGAAACTGGAGACCACTGAAAATATTCATATTAAATCTCTCTAGAAAAGACATGAAAAGATCTCCACTCAAAATGTGAATTTTATAATAGACATGGTATGATACAATTTATAATAGATATGGTATGAACCTTTCCCTTTCACGGGAAAGGTTCAGCTGGGAAAAAGGAAATGTTCTTGAAAATGGGGCCTGTGCTATTGCAGACACTGTGCTCCACCTAGGTCCACGGAATGCTCTGATGTCATCACTGAGGTCACAGAATTCCACTGTGCGCCTGGCAACCTTGCAAACATAACAGCCCTGGTGAGCACTAGGCAGTACTGCTGGTTCACTAAGTGGTACAAGTTTTTCAGCCATTTAGGAGACTTGACTATTTTTATTTGTATTGAATCATTTCAACGGATTGCCCAAGAGCCAACAAGGGCCAACCTGTAGGGAAGAGGAGGAGTTGGACATCTCTTGAGGCATCTTCTAAGGGAGACTTCTAGTTGGTACCATGAAACGGCGACAAAAGAGGAAACATCTGGAAAATGAAGAGTCCCAGGAAACTGCCGAGAACGGAGGAGGTATGTGGGGGGCAACATGCTGGGGCACATGGGTTTCTGCCAAACTAAACCTTCTCTAGGATGGGGGGGACTGAGAACGTGTCACCTGTGAAGCAGGGAGCGAGAGACCTTGTCTCACTGACGCTGCCGTATCCATCCGGAGGGTCCCTGTGGTGTGAGACGGCACAGAACGGCCAGATGCCCCCTGGGAGATGGGAGGTCAGCTCCGCTGGTCTGAGGACTCTCCCCTGGGGCAGCCGGGCCTGGAGCTCTGTCGGACTCATAGCAGGCTGCATCCTGCTTGCACAGACCTAGAGGTGCAGCTTTTCTCAGTCCCCGATTTCTCTCTTATTCTCTTGGATCTTTCCCTGGGGTCATGAGGTGGGGGATGTGAAGGATGCAAGGATGCTGAGAGAGACCCATGAGTTGCTTGGCCTCTTTTACCAAAGTGGAAAGAGAAGCCCCATGAGTTGAAGGCCCTGTTGAAAAATATCTTGACAAGTGGAATGCACTTTGAAAGAAGATTGTTTGTCTAGGGATGGTGTCATATTGAAAGCAAGGAGGTTTTATTCCTTCAACAGGAAGAATTTCCCAAAGGAGATCAAGGGAAGGGAAGGGTTTTCCAGAGACTGAGACCGCGTGAGCAGGGGTGAGAAATGGCCTCAGGGTCCTGCGGGGAGCTCTGAGAGCCACGGGCCACGGGGTGCCTGCGTGCATTAAATGTAGGCGAGTAGCTTGCCCTGGGAGAGGGGTGGTCACCCCAGAGCTCCAGCTAGAGGCCTCTGCCCCAGATTAGAGCCCAGTAGCTCCTACCAGGCCCAGGGCCCTGGAGACTGTAGGATGGGTCCTGGGAATGGAGCTCTAGACAGCAGGCAGATTTCCAGGCAGTGGCTGGGACAGGCTGGGGAAGGCAATGACTGCCCCTGACCATTCAGAATATTTTGCTCTGTGTTCCTGTGTGTTCGTGTGTGTGTGTGTGTGTGGGGGGGGGTAGTGCAGAGAAGAGCGAGATGAATGGGGTTAGAGTGCTTACCAGATATAAAGTCTGCGTGGTAAAGTTCTTGTCACCCTGCCTGGACCTGGCTGACACTCGGTGTACGTAAGAGTGTATACAGAATTCTTGTTAGGGGTGTTTCATGAGACAGTAACTCATACACCCATGTACACTCTGATACAGCAAAAATATCACACACCCCACATATAACTTCCTTAGTAAACCACACACAGCACATGGAGGTATATACATGCATCCCTTCTCTACTACGTTCTCATACAACCCACCTGTATCACAATCGTCTCCTCCAACACCAAACGCTGGAGATGAGATATGTATATAGACACACACACTATATATATAGGACACACACACACACACACTATATATATATGTATCTCCTCAACTCTTGCACAAACACAGCTAACTTCAGCCATCTCTAAATACCTCTATAAGAACCAGTCACGTGTCATACACACCACACTTATAACACATTCTTGAGTAATGCCAGACCCGCTTTGTACAAACCACAGTAAACCACAGTCTCAGTAACCCAGGTCAGGATTGCCAGAGAAAATATGGGCTATCCAGTTCAATTTGAATTCCAGATAAACAACAAGTAATTTTTCAGTATCAGTATGTCCCACATATTGTATGGGCCATACTTACACTAAAACTAAGTCAGGCCAAACACTGCATGGGAATACTTACACTAAAAAAGTATTCTGGGTTTATCTGAAACTGAAATTTAACTGGGTGCCTTGTATTCTTGTTCGCTAAGTCTGGCAACCCTTATATACTTACCACCAGCTGATGTATTATATATTTATTGTAGTTTTGTTTAGTGTGTGTCTTCCCCTACTAGAATGTGCAGCGTTACCAAAGACTACAACAATGGAAGAGTGCCGGATACACAGGAGTAGCTGCTTACTGAATCTTGGTGACTGAATGAATGAACACGCACCATAAATACAAGCCACACCATGTAATGAGGAAAAGTTACATGTCCCAGAATTCCTGACTTGTGAACAGAAACCATGCACACAAAGGCCACAGACACAGATAGACACATCTGCACTGTGCTCCCCATGCCAACCCCACACTTACCACAGACTTAACTGATACACATCACTCACTCTTCCCACACACTCACAGTCACCACCGAGGCCTACATTACCAACTAGACAGTGAGAGAATAAGTATGGATTGGAATTAAATCCTGGAGTATCCACTGGGAACCACACTCTCAACTGTGTGTATTCACTGCACCTGACACGTGTCACACACTCAGTAAATATTTGTGGACAGAGGACTGATGAACCCACCCTGAGCCTTTCATTCCTCCCTCAGGAATCTCGAAGTCACAAGAGGATCCCCCTCGGCTTGGATCCACTGTGGTGGCCCAAGGCTGCAGCCCAGGGCCAGGGGAGGTCTCCTCTGCCCCTAAACACTTCTCCTGTGCTTCTTCTCCGCGCAAGCTCATGTACGCCGGTAAGGGCGCGGGGCTCCTCAGGTGAGGGGGTGCTTGGCTGTGAGGCAGGAGGCACACAGATCCCAGGGAGGCTGAGAGGAAACCCAAGGTCATCAGAGGTGATGAGGGCTCTGTGGAGGAGCCTGGGCGGGATGGCTGAGCTGTTACGAGGGCGTGTATCCCAGCTGAGTCAGGGGTGGGGGGCGGGTGTGAATCCTGGTACTACCATGGTGGGGAAGTCAAGGAGCAGTGGCCGGAAAGGTCTGGACTTGAGGTGGAGGGAAGAGGGACCAGATTAAGCATCTTCAGAGAAAAATGTAGGGTTTCTCTTTGCCTTTGCTTCCAGAGAAGGACAGAGTTCTGCATCATACACCTCCAGCCTGAGAGCAGCGCCATCCAGCTCAGGTCCACACAGCTCACACACACATGCGCCCTCCAGGCACAGCCCTTCTCCGTGCACACATGAACCCCAAGCACGTGCTCCACAGTACTCTCCTCCTGCACCACAGCCCCATTCCACAAGGAATGCACCACCGATATTCCCAAACTCACACTCCTCGTCATACACGCATCCATACGCTTCCCTCACATACCACAGTCCTCACCACTGTACTCCACACCCGTGTATACAGACACCGCTCCAGTATCCCCCAACACGCAGATGAAAAGCCCACAGATGACACCAGATACACCACTGCCTCCTACGGCCAACAGACACCAAGCTCACGACATAGCTACGTCATGCAAATGTCCCTCTCTCGTCTACCACACCTGCTCCCTCAGCTTCCGGCATGGCCCATGCATGTTATTATGTTTTAAAATTCCTTTTTCAGGAATCCGGAGATCACATCGAGACACTGCCCAGCCTACCGCACCCCTAGCCCAGGTTCAGGAAAAAGGGGAGACCGCTCCCCCATCACACTGTGTCTCCTCCTCACCCTCTTCACCCTGTAAGAACGATCTGCACCCAGACAAAGAGGAAAGGGGCATGAAAATATACTACATGCAGGTACAAGTGAACAAGGGTGTCGCTGTCTCCTGGAAGACAAAGAAACCCTTGGAGTTGCCTGAAAAGCAGCTGAGGATAGAAGAAGTGACCCTTCCTGAGGATGCGTGCACAGTAGCCACTGAGCCCTCTTCTGATGTGTCCACCGAAAACCTCCTGTCTGACAGTGAGCCCACTGGGGAGGACAAAGAGTATGAGGAAAGGGCAGCGCCAGGCAGCCCATCAGGGTCACCTGCCGTCGAGGAGAGACCCAGGGCCAAGACACCGGAGTGGATGGTGACCATGGAGACCGGCTTCAGGTGCATGGCCTGCTGCCGGGTCTTCCCCACCTTGGAGATCCTCCAGCAGCACGTGAAGTTTGGCATCCTGGAGGGCTTCAGCTGCCGTGTCTTTCATCTCACCATGGCCCAGCTGATGGGCAATGTGGAATCCGAGATCACCCCGAGGAGGAGGACGAAGAGGACGAGGAGGACGAGGAGGACGAGGAGGACGAGGAGGACGAGGAAGAGAAGGTAGAAGGCCCCAGCCCGAAGAGACCCCGCAGGCAGACTCTTTTCTCTCTTTTGAGTTCCACACAGCAACTGAGATTCATGGGACAGAAGATCCTGGAGACGGTGTGGCCTTGGAAGAGGTAAGGCTTGAGGCTGGCAGTCTTCTGAGCCTATGTCACGAGGGCCCAGAGGAGTCCAAGGGAAGGGGCCGCACACATGTGCTGGTTGACCTAATGGCTCTGCAGTTGCATCAAATGGGACACACCCAGCACTAACAAAGGCATTGAGCTCTGTTGACGTAAACAAGAAGGTGGAGCCTTTTCCTAGGAGTTTTCTCAGGGTCTGCACGACGGACCTCAACTCTTAGAGGACGTACTGCCAGCAGCGCCTTCTCGGCAGAGAGAGCCAGGAGTGGTCTCCAGAGAGGACAGGGGCCCTGGCAGGACCAGACCTTTGAGGTCTGAGAGCCTTGGGCCTGAGCCGAGATCTCACCCGGACCACTGGACCTAGCCTTCTGTGACAAAGGGGAATATGAAAGAGAGTCACGTGGAAATGAGGTCCCCCGAGATATGGAAATGTTCCAGAACCTTCGTTGCGTGGTAGTTGATCTGGAGCCAAGCTCACTGTGGTGTGTGTGGCTCTGAGCATTAAGGCAACGCTGGAGGGTAACCCTGACCAGCAGAGCTTGGAGTGCTTCTTGTCTCTTCCTGTTCTACCTCAGTTGTTTTATCCCTTCCAGGGAGAAGAAAGCACCCTCGGGAGAGTTGGTAGTAAACCAGGGTATATCCTCCCTCAAGGGGACCCGGCCTGCCCTTCATTCAAGATGCTCTGGAAATGGGAACTGACTCATGTTATCCAATTGGCTGAGGGAGCACAACTCCCATGTTGATTCCGGTCAGACATGTTCATCAGACCTAGAGCTTTTCTCCTGATTCAAATCAAGTAGGGTATTAGTAGAGTTCCCATTTATTTCAGCCCTAGAGATAGCACATGAGCAAATAAAAAATCTTTGTGTATCAAAGCATTCTAATGAGCCCTTTCATTTTGCTGTTCATTGTGAAAAACACGCTCACTTTATCTCTGCCAATGAAGTGTTTCCACTTGACCAATGATGCCCCACGATCCCATTAGCCTCACTGAATTTAGGGAGCCCATTATGATGACATCATTTCCCTCTCATTCTTGGCCTGCAGAGAAGAGCAGCTACAGAGCATTCCAAGACTGCTAACGCTCCCCTCACCAATACGTTTCTTAAACCTCTGGCAAAGGAAGTGTCCTCTGAGCCCTCCCAGGGCACATAGGGGGTTTGGGTGAGCAGATCTTATATGATAAATCCACTCCAGTGGTCTGGCATTCCTATGCCTTTGTAAACCTTCTACAGTGGTGGTTCTCAGCTGGGGACACTTTTGGTCCCCCCTCCCAGGAAATATGTGGCAGTGTCTTGAGACTTTTATTTTATTTTATTTTTTTTTTGTGGTACGCGGGCCTCTCACTGTTGTGGCCTCTCCCGTTGTGGAGCACAAGCTCCAGACGCACAGGCTCAGTGGCCGTGGCTCACGGGCCTAGCCGCTCCACGGCATGTGGGATCTTCCCGGGCCCTGGCACGAACCCATGTCCCCTGCATCGGCAGGCGGACTCTCAACCACTGCGCCACCAGGGAAGCCCCTTGAGACTTTTTTCTTTAAGGAGCTGTGTTATGAATGAGCCCCACGTGGCTGGTGCACACGGATGTATCAAGGCACTTTTTTTTTTTTTTTTTTTTGGTACGCGGGCCTCTCACTGTTGTGGCCTCTCCCGTTGCGGAGCACAGGCTCCGGACGCGCAGGCTCAGCGGCCATGGCTCACGGGCCCAGCTGCCCCGCGGCATGTGGGGTCTTCCCGGACCGGGGCACAAACCCGTGTCCCCTGCATCGGCAGGCGGACTCTCAATCACTGCGCCACCAGGGAAGCCCTCAAGGCACTTTTTATTGTTACAACTAGGGTGGCAGGGAAGAGTATGTGCCACTGGCCCATCTTACATTGCACAGGACAGCTCCCAACAACAAAGAGCTATCCAGTTCAAAATGTCAGTCATGCCAACGTCAAGAAATTTTGCTACAACATACTTAGAAAGTCCTGGCATTTTGACTTTAGCCTACGCTAACTTTGGGTACAGGTTTCAGTCATTTGAGCAAACTGCTGAAGGCATTCCCAGGTAGCCAAGCTAACACGCTGAGTCTGGAATGGGTGTTGAATGCACTCGTATCAACAAATCCAGCCTAACCCAATATTACATTACTCCCACCTGCTTCAATACCTACAAACTCCACACACATTATTTCTCAGGTTTCTATTGATATAAGTTATAAAATTCCGTATTTTAGCAGATAGTGTCTCCTCATGGTCATCCTTTATACCCGGTGGGTACCCACCCCTTCCCTGCTCCCGTCCCCATTTCAAGGACTCTAGTCTGATTACTAGGTCTGGAAAAACGAGAGGTAGTGGAGGCAAGTCTTGAGGATCCACAGACCCCTGCAAGGAAACTACCTCAGAGTAGAGGCAGACTTCCTTCTAATAGCACAGCAGGCTCAACTAAGAGGTCACAGGTCAGAGGTCACAGGCCTCAGCTTTGTTGGAATCTGCCCATATATTTCCACCTCAAATTTCCAGGATTCTACTCCTTCCCACTGATGCCCTATGACATAAGAGAATCTACAAGGTTGTGAATCAATGTGTTGTCATTCAGCCACTGACTGAATTTGACTTTGGATCCCCTTAAAAAAATAAATAAATAAAAAGGAAGGAAAGAAAGATAGAAATGCTGATTATAACAAGTCCCCCAAAGTGTTGCTATGTAGCCAAGCTCAAAGCTAAGACAGAAAATCCCCAACGGTAAAAACAGATTTCGAGCTCAAGCTATCAACTGGGACTTGAAACTGAAGGCCCTACAAAGGCCAATGGAACTGGATACAAAGCTAAAGATTTAGTCTTTAGCATAGATGGGAGTCAAGGTTAGAGGAAGCCACGCACTGGGAGTGAGTTGTGAACTACTCAACACTAAGAGCAGCTCTTTCATTGAATGTGAAGAAAGAAACAGGTAGTCCCTAGTTGCTACCACTGTCTTTGAACCAAACTAAAGAACAAGGTCAACCAGAAGGGCAGATATGAGAATCAAAAAGGAAACCTCTCTGGAATCCTCACTGAACCAAGTCTAAGTTCTGCTCTACTTGTGGTCTTTCACTTACAGAGACAAACCTTTTGGGCTTACCACAGGGATCAACAGACTTTTTCTCTGAAGGGCCAGAAAGTAAATATTTTAGGTTTTGTGGGCCATCAGTGCTCGTCACAACCACTGAACACTGTCAGCACAATGGGAAACACTCAAAGATGGTAAATAAATGGATGGGCCAATAAAGAGCTTTTAGGTTCCAATAAAGCTTTAAAGGCAACGAGCCAGGTTGGGCTCACAGGAGGTAGTTTTCCAGCCCTTGACTTAACTCACTAAACTACAAATTACCTTGAGAGTTGGTGGTTTGATATCTACCAAACCAAACCAAACAAGAAAGCCCTAGGATTTCTGACATCTAATGCAATGCAATTTGAGGTAGCATGGACTTTACATACACATGTGAAGGTGTGGTCTAGGAAACCAATCTTGGAAACCTGCCTCTCACATTAAATACATCTTTTGCTGAGTAAAGCCCTTTAACCAAGTAAGTGTTAAACATCAGTGAAATGACCAAGAAGTAGGAAATGGTATGCAAACCTCCTCCTTAACAACTTGTTCCCATCATTCTAGGTTTCTTCCCTATGCACATTTTTCCTTAGGGAATCGTTGATAAATTTTACCTCTAAAACTTACCTATTTCCACTCTCTATCTTCAGGATTTGCCCAATCACTGTTACTTTGTAAACAATTTAAAAAGTTTTTTGGGGGGTAAATTCCTCTTTTCCCACAGCTAATGGTTCTCTGTGTCATAGTGTCTGGAACGACCCAGCTACTTCTCCAGTCAGACCAAGCACTTGAAAGGACAAGCCGGTACCCCGAGCTATCCATCCATTCACCCAGTAAGGAAGCCTGATGAGGAGAACTAGGATGTGTACATTTCTACTGTTGGAATTAAAACAGAATATTCTGGGCTGCATGGATTTATCCTAAACTTCAAATGCATTAATTATAAATAGACCGTTACACTGACTAATATTCTGTCTCTTTGAATAACCATATACATTTTTTCTTTTTTATAACTGATTTCTAGAGGTCTATTCCTTAATTTTGGCCATATATATGTATACCTCATGATGATAGGATTTCTTACTGTGAGGGATTAATATGTTCTTAGTAATTTTTAATATTATATTTTACATTATTTTACTACCTATGTTACTATAAAAATAACAGTATTTTACTGGAAAATTGATGCTCAATGAAAAATTTAAAATATGGAAGTTAAATGTGGAAAAAATCCCTGAAAATCTTGCCACTGTTTACATAAGGGTGAATATCCCTTTACAGATGATAGGATGCATTAACACACACACATACATGTTTGATAAAGGTATGTGATGTACCTACCTAAAATACATTAAACTGTTACATGCTTCTGTCATTAAGTTTAAGCCATCATTTTAACAGACCTGTCATTACATAAGTATCTTAAAATATAAAGACATTCCTATTGAATATTTCACTTTTACAAAATTTAGTAACATTGACATGCTACTCACCTTTTCTACTTGAATTTCCTAATTATAAGGTCCTATTCTGTGATTTCTATATCAAAGGGACGCACGTTCTATGTTTTGATATGTACTCAGCAACTTCACTTTGAAAATCAATTTTTCAATCCACCGCTAGGAAAAAGTGTGCAAGTCAGTCATTGAATAAATATGTTTGATGAAATTACCAAATTTCAACAAATAATTTTTTTCTTTTTATCTCAGGCCAGAGAGGAGTAAGGAGATAGAGAACTTGACAAAAGTAATCTACTTCACACAGCCTCTTTTCTCTACTTAAGAAGTCCTGATGAAAGTAATGCTAAAACCCTTGGGAGACAATCACATCAAAACCTAGACGGAAATGTGGTGAGTAAGAAACCAACGATCAGTTCATTTACTAAGAAATGTTTGTCCTCTGTCACTGTCATTAGGAACTCTTTCTGACACTTAAACCTCTGCCTTGACGTTCTTGAAAAAAGGGTCAACAGTATGCTTTCTGTATTGCAAGATGAACAATCCATTTTCAGTAAGTCTATACTGTCACAAAAGATAACCAAATTTGTACTGTATAAGGTTCACAGAATATTAGATAGACAAAGTCCAAGATAAGATCCAACTTGAAGCGAGGCTGGGGGGAGACAAATGGAGCTCATCATAACAGGACGATGCCACATTAATATTACAAATTGCAATACTGAGTGGTTTTCTAACACTTCAAATTTTTGTCTCCCTGAATTACTTTTAAGGCCAGATTTAGGTTAACTCCTCTGAATACAAATTTTTATGAAATTTTGGAGGGGATTGCAACATAATTTTCAAAAAGTTTTTCCTCGTTCATTAACTGAACAAATATCGAGCACCTACAAAGTAGCTGACAATGTTCAGACTGTAGATTCAGAACAAATGTCGCTGCATTCGTGGAATTTACGTTGTAATGGGCATAAATTTTGGCATGTTCATCATACTTTTGTACAAGGCCTGCTAAAACTCACACTAAGGCTTCTCCCCTAATATTTAATAGAGGTCAAAGTTCAAACTTACTACACCATTTACCAGAGTTCTCTGCCGTGTGGCCTCCTGGCTACTGGGACATGTTGAGCTATGGCTGAAACACCGACTTTAATGAAACAAATGATTTTTTTTTCTTCTGAACTTGATGACTGGAAGAATTCACATGACACCTGAGTTGTTTCTGTCTCTGTTTTCATCATTTTATGGAACTTTTTTCGTGTGTGGGCTCTCTGATGGTCTTACCACTCCTATCACTTTTATAGGATTTATCAGCAGCATGGATTCTGTGATGAACTGTCAGATTGGAGCGCCAGCTGAAGCTCTTCCCACAGGTCTCACACGTGTAAGGCTTCTCCCCCGTGTGCACTCTTTGATGGGACTGTAGCTGTGAAGGCCGACTGAAGACCTTACTGCATCTGTCACATCTGTACGGCTTCTCTCCAGTGTGGACGCTCTGATGAAGCTGAAGACTTGAGGCCTGAATGAAGTGCTTCCCACACTCCCCACACTTACATGGTTTCTCTCCTGTGTGGACCCCCTGATGCATGTCGAGGTTCAGGCTCCGCTTGAAGCCCTTCCCACACTCCTCACATTTGTATGGCTTTTCTCCAGTGTGGACTTTTTGATGGGCTTGAAGGTGTGAACTCCGACCAAAGCTCTTCCCACACTCTTCACAGTTGAATGGTTTTTCTCTGCTGTGGACTCTCTCATGGGCCAGAAGATTTGAGGCCTGCCTGAAGACTTTCCCACACTCCTCACAATTATACGGTTTCTCTCCGGTGTGGATTCTGCAATGAATTTTAAGATCTGCTCTACGACTGAATCCCTTCCCACACTCTTCACATTTGTATGGTTTCTCACCGGTATGGATCAGCTGGTGGATCTGAAGTCGTGAACTCTGATTGAAGCCCTGCCCACACTCCTCACACTTGTAAGGTTTCTCTACACTGTGGGCCTTCTGATGGATTTGAAGATATGAACTCTGACTGAAGCCCTTCCCACATACCTCACATTTATAGGGCTTCTCCCCTGGGTGGACAACCAGATGAACTTGATAATGGGAGTTCCTCCTGAAGCTCTTCCCACACTCATTACATTTGTATGGTTTCTCTCCTGTATGGACTCTTTGATGTGCCTGAAGGTTTGAACTCAGAGTAAAGCCTTTACCACACACATTACATATGTATGATTTCTCTCCAGTGTGGACTCCCTGACGGGCCTCAAGACTTGAAGGCCGACTAAAGCCTTTCCCACATTCCTCACATTTGTAGGGCTTTTCTCCTGTGTGGACCCTCTGATGAATGTATAGATTTGAGCTACAAATGAAGCCCTTCCCACACTCCTCACATTTGTATGGTTTCTCTCCCGTATGGACTCTCTGATGGGACTGAAGGTGTGAATTCCGACTGAAGCTCTTATCACATGTGTCACATTTGAATGGTTTCTCCCCAGTGTGGACTCTCTGATGGTCCTGAAGGTGAGAGGCCTGACTGAAGGCCCTCCCACACTCCTCACAATTATAAGGTTTCTCTCCCGTGTGGACTTTACAATGAATAGTAAGTGCTGACCTACGACTGAAGCCTTTCCCACATTCCCCACATTTGAATGGTTTCTCTACAGTGTGGACTTTCTGAGGAGTCTGCAGCTGTGAGCTCTGACTGAACTCCTTGCCACACTCATCACACTCACTGTGTTTTCCTCCCACGTGAACTCTCTGATGAATATGAAGAACCGAGCTGTAACGGAAGCCTTTTCCACACTCACTGCACATGAGACTTCTCTTTTGAGTGTAATTGCTGGTGAAGATCAAAGGTGGAGAGATCGGTGAAGGTTTCTTTACATTCATCACACTGGTAAGGATTTTGTCCTGTGTGAATCATAGTATTCTGATCCAGTGTTGAAACCCTCGTGCTATCTTTTCTATAATCGCTGTAGCCGTAAGATTTTTGACCCTTGTGTACTCCATGAGCATCAAGGTGATGTGAAATCCAACTGATGGTGTCAACATCCTCTTTACACTGACACAGTTTATTTTTCATGGAAATTTGCTGGTGTCTATTCTGATAATTCTGGGACTCAGCCAATGAAGTTTTCCTCCAAGAATCCTGGGCTCTCAAAGTTGCAAACCTTGGATTTCCAGTACTACTGGGATCACCTGCTTTATCATTTAATATACGGTTCTCATCTTCAGAAATTTGAATAGAGTCCTGCCCCAATCTGACAGGGGGAATCACCTTGTTTGTGGAACTGACAACTATTTATCATGGAGTCTTGGCATCTGGTTAAGTCATTTGCAATTTGTTGCCAGATTTGCCAGCAGGAAAGCTCTTCACGTGATCCTCTGTCTTGAACGGCCCTCAACTCACTTTGATTGTTTTCTTCTATATGGACAGAGAATTCAGAGATGTGGACACGTGAAAGCTTTGTTCAAAGATTCAAGATTTTACACTTAAGACACAGTATGAGACTTTAATGAACCTCAGGATGGTTCAGCTGATCTTTCGCACGACAAATGAAGTTCTCTGGTTTATATACTAACAGAAACCAAGAGATGGTCTGTTAAACTCCCAAATACTTAGCATTAATGAAACCCATTTAAAACCAAATGACTACTCTGACATACTATTTAAATCATCTTTCAAAAATTACATGTCATTCCTACCATAACACAGTATCAATAAAGACAAGCATTTTGCTGTGCTCACAGCTTTAACAGTGCCTAGCAGTTAGTCAGGGCTCAAGAAATGCATGCACAGGTGAACTCAGTTTGATTTCTAGGATTCTCTACAATTCTGAATCCCAGGTTAAGTTTGAACCAAGTCAGAGAAGCGAAACAGCTTTTACACGTCAGGTATCAGATACAGGAAAAGGACTGGAAAGTACAGTTTTGCTTAAGTTGAAAGGCTGCACCCGAGGCGGCAGCACACCAAGGGGGTTAGTGCTGAGGAGGATATGAAAGGTGCTAAAAACCGGGACTTCCCCGGTGGCACAGTGGTTAATGATCTGCCTGCCAGTGCAGGGGACACAGGTTCGAGCCCCGGTCCGGAAAGATCCCACATGCCGCAGAGCAACTAAGCCCGTGAGCCACAACTACTGAGCCCACGTGCCACAACTACTGAAGCCCGCGTTCCTAGAGACCGTGCTCTGAAACAAGAGAAGCCACTGCAATGAGAAGCCTGCGCACCACAACGAAGAGCTGCTCCCACTCACCACAACTAGAGAAAAGCCCATATGCAGCAACGAAGACCCAATGCAACCAAAAATTAATTAATTTTAAAAAAGGGTCTAAGAATCAGTGGGGTTAAAAAAAAGCATAAAGACCTATGCACTGGATCCTTCTGAGGCATTTGTGCTGCCTAATATGTTCCTCCACTCCCCCTGCCAATCAGGAGTCAAAATTTAGAGGCTAGGGAAGAATGCTGTCTCTTTAAAAACAGCATGGAAAATTTTTGGACACAGATACATTGGTCTTTAACAAGAATGAGTTCCAAAGTGAAGAATGGGGTTTATGAGTGAGCTGGGAATAACTTCCATAGCCTGTGATAAGTATTGAGAAGAAACAGACTAGAAACTATTAAAGAATGATCAAAGCACCCAAGGTGACATTATCTAAAATGCCTTCTACAAGATACATACAAATGCACACACACACACACAAAATGTTTGTAGAGCTAACAAAGATCGATTTCTTATTAGTGAGGTGGGCTTTGGAGGAGGCAAATGGGACGCAGCGGGGCAAATCTTTTAAGGGAAAGGCTAACTCACCAGCTGCCTGTTTTCTGAGACCTGTTCTCCCCTGGTATAAGGGATAAGGAAACAGAAATTTCTTTCCTTCTATGGGAGGGTTACCTAAGAAGTAGACATAAGAATCCTCATTCAAAACAGTATTTCCTCCCCAAATGAATTTGCTCTGCTACTAAGAGCTCAAGGAAAGTCACAGGGAAAGCATTTTACTCAGTTTGGTTATAATTACAGGTTCTATACATATTTTTTGTGCAAGTTGATGAGGGCCAACTTGTACAGAAAGGCAAACACACACATACACACATCATGGGCACCTGAGAAGTTAGAATTAGGCTAGGAATTCATTTGAAGACAAAAAAACATTTAGCAATATCCCTTATTCACTCGGATTTGTTCACCGCCTACTAGCTATTTTCATGGAAGGCTAATTTCTCTATCCATTAACTCATTCGTTTATTCAAGAAATATTTAAGAGTTCCTGTCATGTACCAAGACTATGCTAAGCACTGAGGCTAGTGAGCAATAAACATATAACAGACCAAATTCCTCCTGCACTCCTGGATTACCCTCCAGTGGAAGAAAGAGAGGCGAGAAACAGGTGAACAAAATGTACATGAGTGAAACGCTTAGAGACAAAACAAGGCAGGGCAGAGAGAGTAAGAAAGAGAGGACTGTATTTCCCATAGGGTGGTCAGAGGACAGCCACCTCCTCATCTTTAAGGTGACTGACTGAAAGAAGTAGAGGCCTAAAAGATTACAGGTGAAAGAGCATTCCAGGCAGAGAGAAGGACAAGGAAAAGGCTCTGTGGCAGAAGCATCCTTTGCAGGTCTGGAAAAGATAGGGTAAGAGGGAGGAGAGGTGGTGTATTCAGGGAGGTGGTGGAGAACGAACAGCAGCCCACAGAAGGCTCTAGAAGCCACTTTAAGTGGTTTTTATTCTAAGTAAAAGAAGCCACAAGAGAATTTTGAAACAAGAACATAACCTGACTTAAAGTTACAAAAGATCACTTTGCCACCTAAAGAACAAACTGTGGGAGGAGAAGGGTGGCAACAGGTGACCAGTACAAAGACTATGCAATAATCCTGGAAAGAGATTTCCAACTGGGACCAGGTGATGGACAGCACAGGGCTGGTGAGAAGCAAAACAGATAGACAGCTAACCACAGGAACTCACGACTGCTTGGTTCTCACCTAAATTTCTATCTGCGTTGCTGAATTCATCAACCAAAGCCTCTCTTCTCTTTCTATATGTTTTGTATCTCGTTTGAAGAATGAGAACATGCAAAGTCACAAGTTAACATGAACGGGCTAGAGCGAAAGTTTACTAGAAATTTGAGTTCCAACTGCATATTCAAGGTATTGAAAGCTGTGTTTTTCAAACTTTGTATCACGACCCACTGAAGAAACAGCATTTATTTCACAACCTAGATACACAGGTAGAAAAGTATACATTACTAAAACGAAGCTTGAATGACCTATATCTAACCAATGTCTCTTTTCATGAAATCTGTTCCCACTGGCTCTCACACCACTCATGCCATCGCCCAGAGTTTCTGCTGCAATGTGTTGTACTCTTCCTAAGAAACTCTGATATTTTCTATACTTTTTTATTTCATTAAAAAATCACACGTAGGGCTCAATAAATTGGCTTTATGATCCACTAATGGCACGGAGGGAAATCTGAAAAAGAATACACAAGGTACAGCAAGATACTGTCGATTTACAGTTCTTTTACAGAATAATTGAAAAGGACCTGAAACACACTGTTTGGAAAGACCAGAGGCATCCTCTCGTGTCCCACAGGAATTGCAAAAGTCTGGTCCCCAAACTCAGGGAACCACCTCAAGAGGCCCAAAGCCTTGAAACACCAAGGTCACAAAGACACTCGCAGAGAAAGGCTGTCCTCACCCACTGAGACCAGGTTCCGGAAGTTTTCCACCATCACATCCTGGTACAGCTTCCTCTGGGCCGAGTCCAGCAGCCCCAGCTCCTCCTCTGTGAAGGCCACGGCCACGTCCTTGAAGGTCACCGCCTCCTACGACAAACACCACCACCTCAATCTTATACCCAGTGGCCAGTGGAAGAGGGGCAGCCCCGAGGAGACGAGGAGGATGGGAAGTTGCTCCGGCTCCTGTGAGGTGTGCAGACTTCCCAGCACCCCCTCCTTCCATCCTGCCAATGCCACACACTGACTTTCCTCAGCCTCACCGGACGTGCAGCTATGAAAGAGAAAGCTTTGTGTATTTACCTGGGGCTCTCAGACAACTCATAAGTAAACTCCCTAGAATTCTAACCCCTGGATCCTGAACTAAAAAGCTTTCACTGTTTAATTATTATTGCCAAGTGCCCCAGAAACAGTTACCAATTCAGTCCTGGCAGTATTTGATGGCACCTGCTTTCTCATTGAGGTGGGAACCAGCTGAGAAGGAGTGTTATCTGTGGAAACTAACCAAAAGGCCATGCCAGGTCTCTGAATGAAAACTCTCTCTTTCCCCGTTTCTGTCTTTCGCTTGAATGCAATACTCTGACTCCAGACCCTTGGTTTTCTGGGTGAGTCTGAGTTGGTTCCTCCTTTTTTCACAACCCCTATTCTTTATATTTAAAACAAAGATGAAACCAAGCACCTCTTTATACAATTGTTCTGAGCTGTCTATGCAGTGACAAGTGCTTTAAGTACCACTGGACTTTTTAAACTAAGGTCATGTATTACTCTGATTAGAAAAAAATAGAAGATGGAAAAAGAAACAAACCAGTAAATAAAATACACAAAGGGTCTGACTCAAGCATGGGGAAGACTGAATCTAACTCTGGTCGTGAGAAAACTTCTAACCATACATTATTTTTTCTGCGTGAAGCAGCAGTTTGATCCTGCTGTGCTCTGCCGTATTTGGATATTCTACCAAAAAACATCCAAGGCACCACATGGAAAACATACCTCTTAAATTCTGAATACCTAAACCTACTATGTTAAGGGCAAAAAGGGGCAATATTCTTCAGAACAGATATTTTGAGAACAAGGTTAAATCAGGAACACTGTCACTGTAGTGCTCCGAAAACAGGAGAAGTCTTTCAACTCAATGTCTGTGAATAAAGAATAGTTTAAAAAATAGGTGCAGGGCTTCCCTGGTGGCGCAGTGGTCGAGAGTCCGCCTGCCGATGCAGGGGACACGGGTTCGTGCCCCGGTCCGGGAAGATCCCACATGCCGCAGAGCAGCTGGGCCCGTGAGCCGTGGCCGCTGAGCCTGCGCCTCCGGAGCCTGTGCCCCGCAACGGGAGAGGCCACAACAGTGAGAGGCCCGCATACCGGGGAAAAAAAAAAAAAATAGGTGCCTAAGTTTGCAGGAACATGATAAAGCAATTAAAAGTGAATGTTAGCTAGTATTAAATGAAAAAAACAATTTAAAACTGTATCTATGTTATAAATACAAATACACATCCATGAATACATATGATGAAGAGATTACAGAAATATAAAAGCAGCTAATTTGTAAGCAGGTAAGCAGTAGACTGGAAGATGTCCTTCATTTCCCTTAATTTTTCTTTTACTTGTAAAATAAAAAAATGATGAAATAAAACAAAAATTAAAACCGAAACCAATTAAATTTAACAGGAATTTTAAAAAAAGCACACATGGCACACTCAGGTCCTCATATGCTTAGACTCTCCTTGAAAGAGAAAACCCATATGGAACTATACCCAATATTTCGTAATAACCTATAAGGGAAAAGAATCTGAAAATATATGTATATATATGTATAACTGAATCACTTTCCTGTACACCTGAAATTAATACATTGTAAATCAACTATACTCCAATCAAAAAAAAAAAAGAAAAAGAAAAAAGAAGAGGAAAACCTGTGTCCAACCTGAGTACAAAAATGGCGTTTTTAACAGCAAGAAAGGCAAGCTCTACTCACCTGGAATGTGCTCATTTTCTCTCTCCTTCTGGGGCAGTGCAGAGTCCTAGCAAGACAGACAGGGAAAGAAGAAGTCAAACTGGAAACTGGTTTAAAGAAAAAGAAGTCACTAACCCACGTGGTGCTCATTGTGAATTACCAAGGCTCCCAGTCCTCGGGGTGGCTACAGCTGATTATGCTTGATGAGCAGAGCCCCACGCAGATACCAGATGCCCCCGTGAACCCCCTCAGTGGCTGTGTGAGGAATGACCTGCCCATTCATACACAGTGGCCCCCTCACAGTGTGCCTGCAGCTTCCACAGGGGTCATTCTTATTCTGGGTATGGTGTAAACAGAGACCATGTAAGTCAGAGTAGGTTTTGGAGTCAATAGGCATGGGCTCTGATCAGGCTACGCCATTCACTAGCAGTGTCACCCTGGGCAAATTATGCACATCCCTTCGCCTCAGTTCTGTCCTCTGCCAGTAGGGGAGAACACGGGCATCCACCTCGTGAGATCGTCATAAGGTAGGAAGCTCTGAGAACACCACTGTCAGGGTTTCTTATTTCTTAGCAACTGCGGTAAAGCAGATGATATTTTAGTTAGAAATTATCCTTAGAGATGTGATTTCTACCAACAGAAGACTGTCAGACATGTGGAGGTCATATGTTGTTGCCCTGTTATGTGAGAGTCTTTAGACTTCTGAAAATCTCTGCTTGTCTTCCTAAAGATTTTGTGACTGCAACAATAATATTTAAATTGACACGGACAACTTTTTACAAAAGGTATAAAAATACGTTAAGTTTCTTTTTAAACAGGAAGTACCCTTTTGACAATTATGCACAGAGGTAAAGAGAACTAATAAAAGCCAGGATTCTGCAACAACAATAAAAAATAGTTTGACAGTCCATACCTAATTCAAATGAAAAAAGACAGGAATCTGAATTGTAATTATATCATCATAAATATAGGAAAGTTTAAGAAATAAATGGGAGACTTCCCTGGTGGTGCAGTGGATAAGACTCCACATTCCCAATGCAGGGGGCCCGGGTTCGATCTAGTACAAAAGATGGCAATGATTCCACTCCCCAAAGCTTGGGAGAGAGACATCTTCACAACTTCTAACGACCTCCATTTTGACTCTACACTTGCTAGCTGTCTTCTGCTCAATTCAGGATTCTGAAAGGGGCCCTGACAGTTGACAATAATTAGTGGGGGAATAAAATCATTGGACTAAGTAGGGCTTTGGTGAATCCAGCTCAGTTTTATCTGTGACATCCAGCAGGGTCAATTTCCTCGGCCTCAGTTTCCAGAAAAGACCCTCTCTTGAGCTTCTCGAATTTTCACGTGCATGTGAATTACTGCGGGATCTTGTTGGAATGCAGCCTCCTGGGCCCCCTACGCAGAAATTATAAATCAGAAGGTCTCGAATGGGGCTCAAGGCTGGGCATTTCTATCCAAGTGATGCCAATGCCGCTGGTTTGTGGACCACAATTTGAGTAGCACTGCAGTGTAACATCAGTCCCACAAAAAACAGCCTCCACTACACAGAAACATACACAAAGAGTAACCAGACAAAAAGGCACTAAAACATTAACAACTGCTATCTTTACATCCTAAAGTTATAGATAATTAAAATTTTTCTTTATGTATATATCTGCATTTTTCCATAATGATTATGCTGCTTCTATGATATACATATTATTTGAAATAAAATAAATGACCCAGTTGAGAAAACTATCTTAAAAACTCATAAAATAGCCTAAACCTTGCTCTCAAGGTCCCCACAATTAAGTCCCAACCTACTTTCATGATATGATTCTAGCCAGTACCCTATGCTCAAAGAGAATATACCAAAGGGATTAGCAAACTCAGCTGCTGGACTCAAACTGCCTGGGTCCCAACCCCAGCTCTGCCTCCTACCATCGGGGTGAGGATGGGCCAACAGGGTTGTGTTCCCTGCCCCCAGCTCCTCAGCCTTAAAGTAGAGAAAACAGCAGTACCAATTCACAGAGCCACTGCCTGATGGAAATGTGGTCATGTGCATAAAGCTTTTAGAATGGAAATTAGTGACCAAGGCTCAGTTATCATCGTTACCCATGTCCCATACGTTCTACAATTTATAGGAATATCTTAAGTAGAAGAATGCCAAGTCCTACTCACGTGGGGCTCTGTTGCCTCTTCCTCCGTGCAGTGCTTTTTGAGAAGCCAGGGCTGGGGAAGGAAAGGAGACTGTGAAATACCAGGGCTGTTGTTTCCATCCCCACTAATTCATACCGCACCCCCTTCCGCCCCCGTACCAGCTAGAAGTCCTCTCCTTCCAAAACAGGCCAGGAGTCCAGGACAATTCAGCTTCCTGGGCTCACAGAATCCCGCTGCGAAATGGGTGCCTCCCGAATTAGCGTAGTATTAATACCAACAATGTATCAGGCAGTTGTAGACCTTTTACTTGTGCTATCTCGTTTCTTCTCACAACACTATGTTAACAAGGCATTCCTTTTTCCCCCCTTTTACCGAACAGCAACGGAGGCACAGAGGAGTTAAGCAACTCACCCAGTGTGACGCCGTATGAAGCGGTAGGGCTAGCTCATAGGTGGGGGACGGGGTCAGGTTAGGGGTGAAGAAAACCGGGGAGACCCTCAAACCCCAGGAGGCACGACCTGAGCCCACCCCATCCCGGGTACGTTACCAAACGCAAAGAAGCTCCGCCCGCGGGACGTACATCACCACTCCAGGCCCTCAAACCTCCGCTTTTAGCCGCCCCTCCTCTTTCTCCCCAAATGAAAGGTCTGCAAACGTTGGCCCCAGGCGCATGTCGGGGAAGCTTGAATGGGTCGTGAAGAGCGGACCTGAAACACCGCCATCACGCAAAACATGGCTGCTACGTGTCCTCCTGGGGCGGAAGTGCCTGCGACTAACCCGGAACTCCTGGACCACATTTCCCAGAATTCCGCGGGTAAACCTTTACAGCGAGGCGTTACTGTAGCTGCAGTATATGGGACTACACGAGTTTACGAGCTCTGGACTACATGTCCCAGAATGCAAGGGTGGGTGCGGGGGTGTCTACCGGCACCAGCTCTGGACTACATGTTTTCACTCTGGTTTTCACTTTCCGGAATCCCTGAGAAGGTCTCGGGCAGTCTTGCCGTTCTACTGTGTAGGCTTCAGAAGAGTGTAGATTCTGTTCATTGAAAGGCGTACAAACTCAGTAGAATTTTGGACGTCTTCAAGAGGCTAAGCGACATAAAAGCATTACCAGCCACGAAGGCTTCCTGGTAAACCCCAAAGAGTTTCACCATTGGAATAAGGGGAGAAGGAAACTGGGCTTTCTTTGGCAGGGACTGAAGCCAAACGCCAAAACACCTCATTCCCTGAGATTGTGTAAAGGTGAACGTGTTTTGTTAGCATCTTACAACCCGTGCAGAAGCAAGGGAAAATCCTTTCTAGAGACAGACATCAACATCCTAGGTCTCAAGTTATTTCTGTAATTATAAAATCTGTGACATTGCTATTTGACCAAGTGAACTTTAAGGGGAAGGAAAAAGCATTACTTGACATACGGAGGGACACTTCACAGTCATAAAAGTTTCCAATTATCAGAAACTAATAACTTCAGCTGATACTTTATAAAGCAAAAATTGACAGAACCATGAAGAGAAACATTCAAATTCATAATTGGATCTGGAGATTTGAACACATACATAGAGGGAAATGTTGAGCCTTAAAAGCATATATTAAAGTAGAAAGGGGGGCTTCCCTGGTGGCGCAGTGGTTGAGAGTCCGCCTGCCGATGCAGGGGACACGGGTTCGTGCCCTGGTCCGGGAAGATCCCACATGCCGCAGAGCGGCTGGGCCCGTGAGCCATGGCCGCTGAGCCTGCGCGTCCGGAGCCTGTGCTCCGCAACGGGAGAGGCCACAACAGTGAGAGGCCCGCGTACAGCAAGGAAAACAAAAACAAAACAAAACAAAAAAAAACAAAGTAGAAAGGAAGTTGAAAATTGATTCAGAAAACATCCATTTCAGGAAGTTAATAAATGAATAATAAAACTGAAGAAGGCAGATGGAAAAATATAAGATCAGATTAATGAAATACAAAATAAAGTAGATCCCACACACACCCACAAAACAGAAATTAAAGAAAAAAACAAAACAAACAAAAAAAGATCATCCATAGTATAAACAAAGATTTTTTCAAAAATTTGTTCCAAATTCTTTCAGGAAAATATCCTCCAAGAACTATTCCTGACTTAAGCCAACATAGCACACAGGATTTCTTTCCACTACAAGTAAAGTGAAATCTTGGATATAGCATGATGAAATACGGTAACATGATTAAGTTTTATTTATTCACCTCCTGTTCCCTGTGGCACCCTCCACTCCCTTCTCTACCCCGTAAGCTACCATTCTAATTTGTTTGATGTGTTTTCTTTTGGGTGTGTTCTTGTGCACAATGTGCACTTGTGTATATTTTCGATTCATATAAATAATATTGTGTCATAAAATTCATTCTGGTGTTTATTTCCTTCATTCAGGAGTATATTTTTAAGATTCACCCATCCGGGCTTCCCTGGTGGCACAGTGGTTGAGAGTCTGCCTGCCGATGCAGGGGACGCGGGTTCATGCCCCAGTCTGGGAAAATCCCACATGCCGTGGAGCGGCTGGGCCCGTGAGCCATGGCTGCTGAGCCTGCACGTCCGGAGCCTGTGCTCCGCAGCGGGAGAGGCCACAACAGTGAGAGGCCCACGTACCGCAGAAAAACAAACAAACAAAAAAAAACATTCACCCATCTATCTAATTTGTTTCATAGAGTTCCATTTTCTGCACCCACATTTTACCTGTACTCTTCCAACTGCCATGCCAATGACAATAAAGTAAACATCTTCTTACATTTGTTTATAGACGTATCTGAGAATTTCTTTGGAATACATACCCGAGTGAAATTATTTCATAGCAAATGTGTATACTTTAATAATATAGCCAGATTGACTTCCTGAAGGGCTACACCAGTCCAGATTACCAAAGAGTTGCACGTCAGGTTTTTGTGCAACCACTTACCTTCATTTGGACGACTCATCACCGTTTTGCTAGTGTATTAAGTGTATAGTAGTATCTTGTTTTAGTTAAATTTCTCTGATTTCTAATAAGTTTGATCTTTTATTCAAATGCTTGGTAGCTTCATCTATAAATGTCTACTTAAAACTTTTGCCCCATTTTCTAATGTGGATGCTATCTTTTTCTTCCTCATTTCTATTACATATTCTGATTATTAATACCTTTTCAGTTTTACCAATTACAAGTATCCTTTCCTAATTGGGCACGTGTTTCTAAAATTTTTCTATTGTGTTCTTCATGGAATAGAAATCTTTAATTATAAGATAATAAACCAATAATTTCTTAATATCTGTGCTTCTGAAACTCCTCAGGTGAAAAAATATATTTCTACCTTTTAAAAATTAACTTTCTAGACTTATCTTTCACATGTAGGTCCTTTAAATATTTTGGAGTCTATTTATGTACATTTTATTACATGGGATCCACTTTTATTTTTCTCCAAGAGAAATTCTTAAAAATAGTGATATTCATGGCTTGAAGATTCAATATTACAAAGATATCAGTAATCCTCAAAATGATCTATAGGCTCAGTCAAACCCCAATAAAAACACCAGCATTTTTTCCCCTTGGAAATTGATGAGATGTTTACAAATATTATGTGGGAAAGCAAAGAGCTACAAGAAGGGCTGGGGGCTTCCCTGGTGGCGCAGTGGTTGAGAATCTGCCTGCTAATGCAGGGGACACGGGTTTGAGCCCTGGTCTGGGAAGATCCCACATGCCACGGAGCAACTAGGCCCGTGAGCCACGTAGTGAGCCTGCGCGTCTGGAGCCTGTGCTCCCCAACAAGAGGCCGTGATAGTGAGGCCCACGCACCACGATGAAGAGTGGCCCCCGCTTGCCACAACTAAAGAAAGCCCTCGCACAGAAACGAAGACCCAACACAGCAAAAATAAATACATAAACTCCTACCCCCAACATCTAAAAAAACATAAAAATAAAAAATAAAAGAAGAGCTGGGACAATCTGAAAGAAGAATGAAAAGAAAGATATTAGTCACATTAAATCTTACTATAAATCTACAATATAAGATAGTCTGGTGTTCGCTCAAGGATAGACAAGATAATAGACATCAAAATCCATGTTGAAACAGACATTATAACAACGTGTAAAAAGAAAACACTGCAGGGAGTTCCCTGGTGGTCTAGTGGTAAGGATTTGGCGCTTTCACTGTGGTGACCCTGGTTCAATCCCTGGTCAGGGAACTGAGATCCTGCAAGCCACGCAGCACGGCCAAAAGAAAAAAGAAAGAAAAGAAAACACTGCAGCAGAGAGGGGAAAGAACTCTTGTTAATACAGTTGATCCTTGAACTAGGGTTCAAGGGGGTTAGGGGTGCCAACCCTCTGCTAAGCTGAAAATCCAAGTATAACTTATAGCCAGTCCTCTGTACGTACATGGTTTCTCCATAATCGGCAATTCTGCATCTGAGGATTGAACCAACCTTGGATCGTGAAGTAGTGCAGTATTTACTATTAAAAAAAATCCTCGTATAAGTGCACTTGTGTAGTTTAAACCCATGTTGTCCAAGGGTCAACTATTGGTTCTCAGTCAGCTGGATATCCATATGGGAAAAATATTAATCATTACTGCATAGGATATAAAAATATAAATTGCAGAAGATCTGCAGACTTAAATTTGAAAAGTAAACAATGATGCTTTAGGAAAGAAACGTAAGATAACAGCCTTTTTGCCTTGGAGTAGGAAGAATTTCTTAAGACCAAAAAAGTCACCAACTGTGAAAGAAAAAATTGAAAAATTGGACTATTTTAAAGTTAAGAAACACTGTAAACCCAAACGCAGCACTCTTGGGCCAAAAGTGAGAGATATTTTAAAAACATCTATGGAATAAAAGACTCAGATGCATCCCTCATGCCCATGCATTCTTCAAGGGTCAACTGTATCTACCAAAGTTGAACATATACCCTAGAACCCTTTGGCTCCACCCATAGAAATATCCCTCAAACAAGTGCACAAGGCACATTCTAGATTGCTCACATCACCACTAACTGTGATAGCCAAGAATGGGGAAGTACCCAATACCCACCAATAATGGGATTAATAAATAGATTTTGATATGTTTACACACTGCAATAATATCCACCAATGAAAATGAATCAAAGGTATCCACTCCCAACAATATGGATAAATGTCATGGATATACTGTGGAGCAAATGAAGCCAACACAAAATAGCACCTGTTACACGACTCCATTTATATCAAGTACAAAATAGGCTAAGTGAATCTACACCATTACAAATTAGTGGCTACCATATGGAAAGGAAGGTTACTAGAAAGAGCCAAAAAGGGATGCTTCTAGGGCTTGGGGTTTGTCCTGGTCCTCCAAGAACTAGACGGCAAAGTGCTGAGAAAGACTTTAATGAACAAATCTTTCATTAGGGAAAACATCGGAGAGGAAATGGCAGGGAGCTCTGGAAGGCTGGCGGAGCTATCAGCTCATAGTGCAAGTCTGACCCTGAGTGAAGATTTGGAAGAAAGATTTGGTAGATCATCCGAGACTGCCTTGTCATCCACGTAAACTCCTTCAAGGCTGTCAGAGTCCTTGAAAAAAGGTCACTGGACAGAGGAATCCTGGTCTCCAAGAAATGGCCTGCCTTAGGATCCCTGCTGTGCTGACTAGGAGCAATCAGGGGCAAGGCCGGCCTCCAGGCAAACCTGGTGATGGGTTTAAGAGCAGCAGCTGGGACCTTTGGCCAGTTATGCTCCCTGTGGTCATAACTGTGAAACAGGAGACTCTCAACGTGGATGCTTCCTTGCGATAAGATCTGGTTCTTTATTTCTGTCAGTAATAGTACTGAAGCAACGTTGCGTCCTTCTCAGTATAGCATACCCCAGAGATCTAAAACGTTCGTTTGTTCTGTTATTGATCATGTTCATCTCTTGGCTAAGGTAGTGTTCACCAAATTTATACCTACTGTATTTCTTGTTGTGATTAATACTTTGTGGAGAGATACTTTGGGTTTTGTAGCATCCTGCTCCTTGTAAACTTTCAACCAGTAGTTTTATAATTCATGGATTACTCTTGCCAGAACCTATCATTACTATGATGGTTGTAAATAAGGATTTTTACATTACATCATTCCTTCTATATATTTATGGTTTGGCATTCTATTATGAGAGCCCTTCCTTCCCTCCCTTCCTCTTTTTTTATTCATATTCTGTATGATAATTGTTTATTTTATGGCCAAATTGCTCAGATTTACCCCGTGTGAGTCTCTTCAAGCTGGATCTTTTTACACATCCCGCCACTCTTTCCTACTTTCTGGCACAGTAAATTTTCTCCAGGATCATTCTACACTTTCCTTGCTCCAGCCCTGAAATAGAAACGTGGATATACATGCTTATATACATCACATACACATGTGTGTGTTTGTATATCCTCACACTTCCATATCTACTTCTGTAAATACCTAGCATGTGCACTCACTCCCTCTCTCTCTCTACAGATGGGTGGACGGATGGATGGATGGATAGACAGATCTGTATAAATAACTTATGGTCAGACTTCCATATCCGTGGTTCCTCTGTATCTGCAATTCTGCAACCATGGGTTCAACCAACCACAGATCATGTAGTACTGTAGTAATTACTATTAAAAAAAACCCTGCATATAAGTGGACCTGCCCAGTTCAAAACCATATTGTTCAAGGGTCAACTGTAACTTGCTAAATAAAGCCCTTTAACCAACTATATTAAAAATACCACCATTGGTCTGCGTATGGAACGCCATCCAAACCTGCTTTGTCCTTACTGGTTCCACATCCAGAGGGTCCTCTGCTATTATGCTCAGTTCTCTCCCCTTGTGCATCTTTTCAACAAGAGCAACTTTTTTTTTTTACACCTCCACAATGTAGGTATATCCACTTTTGTTTCTAGCTCCAGGATTTTCCCTCTCCCTATTATGGATCTGTAGTTAAAGCACAGCATAAATAATAAAGCTTCAATTGTTGAAACTCATGAATTTTTCTGTGTATGCAAAATAATCTGAGAACTGTTTTGTTTTTGAAATTGGCTTCCGGAGTTCCTACCATAATTTTGATCTTATATGCCTTATGACAATATAGAACAATCATATAAGGTCTTAACTTGCTATTGCAGAGACTGCGCTCAACCTAGGTCCACAGAATGCTCTGATGTCATCATTGAGGTCACAGAATTCCACTGTGCGCCTGGCAACCTTGCAAACATAACAGCCCTGGTGAGCACTAGGCAGTACTGCTGGTTCACTAAGTGGTACAAGTTTTTCAGCCATTTAGGAGACTTGACTATTTTTATTTGTATTGAATCATTTCAACGGATTGCCCAAGAGCCAACAAGGGCCAACCTGTAGGGAAGAGGAGGAGTTGGACATCTCTTGAGGCATCTTCTAAGGGAGACTTCTAGTTGGTACCATGAAACGGCGACAAAAGAGGAAACATCTGGAAAATGAAGCTCCTAAGATCTTCACATTTGGGGCAGTTTTCATTTCAGCTGTGCTTCAAATTGCTGGCTGGAGACGGCCTGTTGGAAGGTGGCTGAAAGCAAGTAGCAATCCTTCGGGCAGCCTGGCCCTTCTCGACTGTCAGACATCTTCAGGGATATTCTAGGAAATGTTGTTTGTTCTAGAGAAGGGAGGGAAACAATCCAATTGTCCAATAATGCTTGAATGGAAAATAAATGATGCTATATGCATGTGATGAAATAATATCAAGCAGTCAAAAATCAAAGACCTAGATCTATATGGATTCACGTGGATAAATCTTGAAAACATAATATTGATTGAAAGAAAATAAGATCAAGAATGTTAGATTGTGATAACAGGTATGTAAGTATTTAAATATTTAAATCAATTCAACATATTGCTTCTATATATATATAGATGCAAGAAAATAAACTTTATCCAAAGAACACATTATTTACATTTCCTATGCTCATTTATCTAGGAGACCCAAAAGAACCCACAGATAAACTAGCAGGAACTAATAAGACGGTTCAACAAGGCACACACATACAAGATCAATAAATTTTAAAAGTCAATCAGGCTCCTCTACACTGGCGATAACAAATTAGAAACTGTAAAAGAAAATAAGAAAAAAAGAAGATCTAAAAATTGTCACAAGAGCCATATAAATTATTTAGAGCTAAGCATACGTAGAAGGCAATATAACTAACAAACTGAGTACGAACAGTTAAACTCCACCCAACCCAAGGTTAGGAAAAGACTGTTGTTACTTTATGAGAACAGACCCTCTTCTTAAGTGGCAGATCAGTAAGTGAGAGTGAATCAAAGAAACACAGCATTTGAAAAGTCAGCTAGTCCAAGCCTCTTGATGGCACATACAGAAGCTGAAGCCCAGATAGGTTGAGTTACTTGGTAAAGGGCCCAACGTCCTGACTCAAGGACTAGCATTTTTCACTCATTCGTAAGACACAATCAAATGCAGTACCTTGGAAAGAGATGGGAAAAAAATGAAGAAATCAATTATATAGTTCCTCATCTTTAAGTACAGAAATAGCTGTGACAAAATTACACGTATTGAGGGAAAATTGAAGTGCAGAGTTTAAAATGTCAATAATCCACAGGGAAACTGGAGACCACTGAAAATATTCATATTAAATCTCTCTAGAAAAGACATGAAAAGATCTCCACTCAAAATGTGAATTTTATAATAGACATGGTATGATACAATTTATAATAGATATGGTATGAACCTTTCCCTTTCACGGGAAAGGTTCAGCTGGGAAAAAGGAAATGTTCTTGAAAATGGGGCCTGTGCTATTGCAGACACTGTGCTCCACCTAGGTCCACGGAATGCTCTGATGTCATCACTGAGGTCACAGAATTCCACTGTGCGCCTGGCAACCTTGCAAACATAACAGCCCTGGTGAGCACTAGGCAGTACTGCTGGTTCACTAAGTGGTACAAGTTTTTCAGCCATTTAGGAGACTTGACTATTTTTATTTGTATTGAATCATTTCAACGGATTGCCCAAGAGCCAACAAGGGCCAACCTGTAGGGAAGAGGAGGAGTTGGACATCTCTTGAGGCATCTTCTAAGGGAGACTTCTAGTTGGTACCATGAAACGGCGACAAAAGAGGAAACATCTGGAAAATGAAGAGTCCCAGGAAACTGCCGAGAACGGAGGAGGTATGTGGGGGGCAACATGCTGGGGCACATGGGTTTCTGCCAAACTAAACCTTCTCTAGGATGGGGGGGACTGAGAACGTGTCACCTGTGAAGCAGGGAGCGAGAGACCTTGTCTCACTGACGCTGCCGTATCCATCCGGAGGGTCCCTGTGGTGTGAGACGGCACAGAACGGCCAGATGCCCCCTGGGAGATGGGAGGTCAGCTCCGCTGGTCTGAGGACTCTCCCCTGGGGCAGCCGGGCCTGGAGCTCTGTCGGACTCATAGCAGGCTGCATCCTGCTTGCACAGACCTAGAGGTGCAGCTTTTCTCAGTCCCCGATTTCTCTCTTATTCTCTTGGATCGTTCCCTGGGGTCATGAGGTGGGGGATGTGAAGGATGCAAGGATGCTGAGAGAGACCCATGAGTTGCTTGGCCTCTTTTACCAAAGTGGAAAGAGAAGCCCCATGAGTTGAAGGCCCTGTTGAAAAATATCTTGACAAGTGGAATGCACTTTGAAAGAAGATTGTTTGTCTAGGGATGGTGTCATATTGAAAGCAAGGAGGTTTTATTCCTTCAACAGGAAGAATTTCCCAAAGGAGATCAAGGGAAGGGAAGGGTTTTCCAGAGACTGAGACCGCGTGAGCAGGGGTGAGAAATGGCCTCAGGGTCCTGCGGGGAGCTCTGAGAGCCACGGGCCACGGGGTGCCTGCGTGCATTAAATGTAGGCGAGTAGCTTGCCCTGGGAGAGGGGTGGTCACCCCAGAGCTCCAGCTAGAGGCCTCTGCCCCAGATTAGAGCCCAGTAGCTCCTACCAGGCCCAGGGCCCTGGAGACTGTAGGATGGGCCCTGGGAATGGAGCTCTAGACAGCAGGCAGATTTCCAGGCAGTGGCTGGGACAGGCTGGGGAAGGCAATGAGTGCCCCTGACCATTCAGAATATTTTGCTCTGTGTTCCTGTGTGTGACTGTGTGTGTGTGTGTGTGTGTGTGTGTGTGTGTGTGTGTGTGGTAGTGCAGAGAAGAGCGAGATGAATGGGGTTAGAGTGCTTACCAGATATAAAGTCTGCGTGGTAAAGTTCTTGTCACCCTGCCTGGACCTGGCTGACACTCGGTGTACGTAAGAGTGTATACAGAATTCTTGTTAGGGGTGTTTCATGAGACAGTAACTCATACACCCATGTACACTCTGATACAGCAAAAATATCACACACCCCACATATAACTTCCTTAGTAAACCACACACAGCACATGGAGGTATATACATGCATCCCTTCTGTACTACGTTCTCATACAACCCACCTGTATCACAATCGTCTCCTCTAACACCAAACGCTGGAGATGAGATATGTATATAGACACACACACTATATATATAGGACACACACACACACACACACACTATATATATATGTATCTCCTCAACTCTTGCACAAACACAGCTAACTTCAGCCATCTCTAAATACCTCTATAAGAACCAGTCACGTGTCATACACACCACACTTATAACACATTCTTGAGTAATGCCAGACCCGCTTTGTACAAACCACAGTAAACCACAGTCTCAGTAACCCAGGTCAGGATGGCCAGAGAAAATATGGGCTATCCAGTTCAATTTGAATTCCAGATAAACAACAAGTAATTTTTCAGTAGCAGTATGTCCCACATATTGTATGGGCCATACTTACACTAAAACTAAGTCAGGCCAAACACTGCATGGGAATACTTACACTAAAAAATTATTCTGGGTTTATCTGAAACTGAAATTTAACTGGGTGCCTTGTATTCTTGTTCGCTAAGTCTGGCAACCCTTATATACTTACCACCAGCTGATGTATTATATATTTATTGTAGTTTTGTTTAGTGTGTGTCTTCCCCTACTAGAATGTGCAGCGTTACCAAAGACTACAACAATGGAAGAGTGCCGGATACACAGGAGTAGCTGCTTACTGAATCTTGGTGACTGAATGAATGAACACGCACCATAAATACAAGCCACACCATGTAATGAGGAAAAGTTACATGTCCCAGAATTCCTGACTTGTGAACAGAAACCATGCACACAAAGGCCACACACACAGATAGACACATCTGCACTGTGCTCCCCATGCCAACCCCACACTTACCACAGACTTAACTGATACACATCACTCACTCTTCCCACACACTCACAGTCACCACCGAGGCCTACATTACCAACTAGACAGTGAGAGAATAAGTATGGATTGGAATTAAATCCTGGAGTATCCACTGGGAACCACACTCTCAACTGTGTGTATTCACTGCACCTGACACGTGTCACACACTCAGTAAATATTTGTGGACAGAGGACTGATGAACCCACCCTGAGCCTTTCATTCCTCCCTCAGGAATCTCGAAGTCACAAGAGGATCCCCCTCGGCTTGGATCCACTGTGGTGGCCCAAGGCTGCAGCCCAGGGCCAGGGGAGGTCTCCTCTGCCTCTAAATACTTCTTCTGTACTTCTACTCGGCGCAAGCTCAGCTACGCTGGTAAGGGCGCAGGGCTCCTCAGGTGAGGGGGTGCTTGGCTGTGAGGCAGGAGGCACACAGATCCCAGGGAGGCTGAGAGGAAACCCAGGGTCATCAGAGGTGATGAGGGCTCTGTGGAGGAGCCTGGGCAGGATGGCTGAGCTGTTCCGAGGGCGTGGATGCCAGCTGAGTCTGGGTGTGTGTGTGTGACTACTGCTACTACCATGGTGGGGAAGTCAAGGAGCAGGGGCCGGAAAGGTCTGGGCTTGAGGTGGAGGGAAGAGGGACCAGATTAAGCATCTTCAGAGGAAAATGTAGGCTTTGTCTTTGCCTTTGCTTCCAGAGAAGGACAGAGTTCTGCATCATACACCTCCAGCCTGAGAGCAGGACCATCCAGCTCAGGTCCACACAGCTCACACATACACGCGCCCTCCAGGCACAGCCCTTCTCAGTGCACATCAACCCCAAGCACGTGCTCCACAGTACTCTCCTCCTGCACCACAGCCCCATTCCACAAGGAACGCACCACCGATATTCCCAAACTCACACTCCTCGTCGTACACGCATCCAGCCGCATCCCTCACATACCACAGCCCTCACCACCATACTCCACACCCCTGTATACAGACACCGCTCCAGTATCCCCCCCACGCACATGAAAAGCCCACAGATGACACCAGATACACCACTCCGTCCTACGGCCAACAGACACCAAGCTCGCGACATAGCTATGTCGTGCCAATGTCCCTCTCTCGTCTACCACACCTGCTCCCTCAGCTTCCGGCATGGCCCATGCATGTTATTATGATTTTAATTTCCTTTTTCAGGAATCCGGAGATTTCATCGAGACACTGCCCAGCCTAGAGCACCCCTAGCCCAGGATCAGGGAGAAGGAGAGACCGCTCCCCCATCACACTGTGTCTCCTCCTCACCCTCTTCACCCTCTAAGAACTATCTGCACCCAGACAAAGAGGAAAGGGGCATGAAAATATACTACATGCAGGTACAAGTGAACAAGGGTGTCGCTGTCTCCTGGAAGACAAAGAAACCCTTGGAGTTGCCTGAAAAGCAGCTGAGGATAGAAGAAGTGACCCTTCCTGAGGATGTGTGCGCAGTAGCCACTGAGCCCTCTTCTGATGTGTCCACCGAAAGCCTCCTGTCTGACAGTGAGCCCACTGGGGAGGAGAAAGAGTATGAGGAAAGGGCCGAGCCAGGCAGCCCATCAGGGCCACCTGCCGTCGAGGAGAGACCCAGCGCCAAGACAGCGGACTGGATGGTGACCATGGAGACCGGCTTCAGGTGCATGGCCTGCTGCCGGGTCTTCCCCGCCTTGGAGATCCTCCAGCAGCACGTGAAGTTCGGCATCCTGGAGGGCTTCAGCTGCCGTGTCTCTCATCTCACCATGGTCCAGCTGATGGGCAATGTGGAACCCAAGAGCACCCCTGAGGAGGAGGACGAGGAGGAGGAGGAGGAGAACGAGGAGGAGGAGGACGACGAGGAGGAGGAGGAGGAGGAGGAAGAGAAGCAAGAAGAAAAGGAGAATGAGGGAGCGCAGCCCACGGGGGAAGGCCCCAGCCCAAAGAGACCCCGCAGGCAGGGTCTTTTCTCTCCTTTGAGTTCCAAACAGCAACTGAGATTCATGGGACCGAAGATCCTGGAAGACGGTGTGGCCGTCCCTCGGAAGAGGTAAGGCTTGAGGCTGGCAGTCTTCTGAGCCTATGTCACGAGGGCCCAGAGGAGTCTAAGGGAAGGGGCCGCACACATGTGCTGGTTGACCTAATGGCTCTGCAGTTGCATCAAATGGGACACACCCAGCACTACCAAAGGCATTGAGCTCTGTTG
Source organism: Mesoplodon bidens (assembly GCF_964165515.1). Classification (NCBI taxonomy): domain Eukaryota; kingdom Metazoa; phylum Chordata; class Mammalia; order Artiodactyla; family Ziphiidae; genus Mesoplodon; species Mesoplodon bidens. The sequence goes on along the minus strand of NW_027672699.1, from coordinate 26,486 downwards.
ACGTAAACAAGAAGGTGGAGCCTTTTCCTAGGAGTTTTCTCAGGGTCTGCACGACGGACCTCAACTCTTAGAGGACGTACTGCCAGCAGCGCCTTCTCGGCAGAGAGAGCCAGGAGTGGTCTCCAGAGAGGACAGGGGCCCTGGCAGGACCAGACCGTTGAGGTCTGAGAGCCTTGGGCCTGAGCCGAGATCTCACCCGGACCACTGGACCTAGCCTTCTGTGACAAAGGGGAATATGAAAGAGAGTCACGTGGAAATGAGGTCCCCCGAGATATGGAAATGTTCCAGAACCTTCGTTGCGTGGTAGTTGATCTGGAGCCAAGCTCACTGTGGTGTGTGTGGCTCTGAGCATTAAGGCAACGCTGGAGGGTAACCCTGACCAGCAGAGCTTGGAGTGCTGCTTGTCTCTTCCTGTTCTACCTCATTTGTTTTATCCCTTCCAGGGAGAAGAAAGGACCCTCGGGAGAGTAGCAGACAGAAGGCCGTGGTCTGAAGGAGGATGAAGGGACCGGCACTCAGTCTAACATCATATGACGATAGAAGCGTCCTATGCAATAAAGGGCATTTTCCAAACCTTTCCTGGAGCTTTTATTTAATTACATTTTTCTATCTATGCATCTATCTGTCATCTACATCTGTATCTTTCAAGGTTTGTGAACAAGCTTTCACATAAGCACTAGAGACGTCCACCAGCATTTTCCAGAAGAGGCCTGCAAATTGCTGGGGACTCCTCACAAATAGGGAATGGCCACAACCCCTGCCACACAGACTATGCGCGTGGCCCTCCTGACGTACTCCCACTCTCTCTCTGAATTTCCCAACGTCTGAGATGAGGGTGCTGGCTGGAGGCAATGATCACGTGCAGGCTGAATCTTCTCCAGATTCTGATTCTCTTCCTGGGCCTATCGTCCTCAAGCACAGTCTCCATGTCCCTGGCCACACTGATCTCTCTCCTTCAGTCCTTCCCTCCCTCGCTCTCCTGCCTCCCAGTGCAGAGAATACTGTTTTGCATTTGAGACGACATTTAGTTTTTGTTCACAGAATTCTCACCTGTTCTACTGTGGCCTCCGTTGTGAACATTCCAAAGCTGAGAATTTTCTTTTTTTCTCCCTCATTTCTGCTGAGTCTTTACCTTCCTAATGCAGTGAACTCAGAGTGCCTAGCTGACTGGATGGGGACAAAAATCCAGGGAGCAAAGAGAAATAATAAAAGAATATATCAGTTAATTTTTCATAGTGTTATCCAACTACATATTTTTAAAATTTTGGAATACTATTAGGAATCTTCTCTTTATAAAAAACTGAATTATTGGGCTTCCCTGGTGGAGCAGTGGTTAAGAATATGCCTGCGAATGCAGGGGACATGGGTTCGAGCCCTGGTCTGGGAAGATCCCACGTGCCACGGAGTAACTCAGCCCGCGCGCCACAACTACTGAGCCTGCGCTCTAGAGCCCGTGTGCCACATCTACCGAGCCCACGTGCCACAACTACGGAAGCCTGCGTGCCTAGAGCCCATGCTCCGCAACAAGAGAAGCCACTGCAATGAGAAGCCCGTGCACCACAGCCAAGAGTAGCCCCCGCTCACTGCAACTAGAGAACGCCCGCTAGCAGCAACAAAGACCCAATGCAGCCCAAAATAACTTAATTAATTTTAAAAAATTGAATTAGTTTCAAGGGTACAATGTATAAAAGTACAATAAAAGCCCCCCTTCAGAACCCCCCAACCCCACTCTCAAGATGGAATAGATATGCTGTGATACAATTTATAGTCGTAGCACTACTACTCCTCCCACCACATCCCAAATCCTCTGAGCCAGGTGCAGCAGCTCCCTTTCACAATGCTAGGACCCGCCACAAGACAGATGATAATCCCTTTGGACATTTCAAGGAGCGGCACCAAGGCAACAGTACCTGGGAAATGCCACTGACAGCTCAGAATATCCATGGCATTTCTAGAGCCTCGGCACTGCTCTCGCTCTGGGAATGAAGGTCCAAAAAGCACATCGGAGAATGTCCATAGTTGTAAACAAGCTCCACCTTTGAAACACAATCTACATAGAACCACATATACAAGCCTGCACGATGGAGGAAGCCAAGGTCTCCTCCATGATTTCCCTTCTGACCACCTTAGTGTCTCCTCAACCATAAAAGGTGAACTTGAAACTCAGGACCTTGCCTTGTCCCCAGAAACATCCAAGCTTGGATCAGTCTTTCTAAGACCAGATCCTTGCTCTCTGAACTATTAGAGACTTGTCACATACACAGAAGTAGAACAGGATTGTTTCTATCTACCTGGGGACCAGGAGTCTTTCACATTGCTCCTGTTAAAACTCTCACAACAGCAAAACTTTACCTACAAAGGGTTCAAGCTATGACACTCCCAATTTCCACAAACCTCCTCAGCTCTTGTGAGTCACATGCAGCCAATTCCAGGAATTGGAAACATGGTTGTGAGGATGAAACTGACTTTGGGGCTCCCCTTGGATATGGTCTTCCAGACTTACCAAAAGGCCATTAAGAGGAAGGTTTACCCCACCTCAGGGAAACCCGAGGCAGTACTTGCAGTCAAGGGCTGGCCATGGCTTCTGAGCTACATCCAAAAAGAATTTCATACTGTACCTGGATCTGCTGAAGCCATTTCTGACTGTCCGAGAGCCAGCATGTACCGCTCCTCAACTGCCTCCATTGTGGATCATCAGTAGGGCTGTCAGATTTAGTAAATATAAGTACAGGATGCCCAGTTCAACTTGAACTTCACATGAATAATAAGTCATTATTTTTAGTATAAGTAGATCCTATGAACTATTTGGGGCATACTTATCTTAAAAATGTACTTGTTGTTTCTCTGACATTCAGAGTTAACTAAACAGCCTATATTTTATCTGTCAACCCTACCCTTCAGAAATGATGGAGGCTCATAGAGATCCAGGAGACGGCTCAGCGCCTCCTCAGCTTTTATTTCTACGTCCTGGACAGCGAGCACGAACCTTCCAGTCCCAGTCATTGGCTAGAATGGAGGATATTCTCTGTTTTAGAGCTTTTTCTACTTGTCATTGTTATTATCTTCCTTATTTTAAAGAGATGTTTATTTTTTCCCAAACTTCATAGCTCATCCAAAAGTATTTCAAAGTTCATTAGACAAGGGAAAAACAACATGGGTCTGAAAAGTGAAGGAAACCGCCTGGTGTTTAGTAAAGAAGTAGTAGGGAGACTGAAAAAGCCAAACTTAATAAGCAAATCTCTCCAAGGGTATTTTCAGAGCTTGATACCCTCCCACACCCTGAAAATATTATTACATCAAAAACGTAGAACTGCTAACCAAATGTAAGGCTCCCATATGATTCTATCAAACTGAGGATGCTTCTTTACGAAGCAGTGAGCACACTTGCTGCCCCAGGGACCTTGGCAGTTGCAACGTAGGGCTCTTCCCTCTGGGATGGAAACAGCAAGTTTTCCTGTGGTCTACACGCTGGCCCCAAAAATACTACACTCCCAATACTTGTCAACTTTAAGTATTTTTCTACATATCTCCATTTTTCTGTTACTATTTGGACTACATCCTAGACTTGACACTACATAAATTGCATTCAAGAAGCTATTTTTAAAAGTTGGTAGGAAACCTTAAATCTATAGCTTGCAGTCCCTGGCTTACTTTCATCCAGGTGCATAAGTGTTTTCAAAAGTAGTCAGGTTAGTTACCCCATATCACAGCCCCACGCTTGTGTCACAGATATAAAAATGGAACATGATATTTAAGGTTTTAGTTGCCAAATCATCAAGCCTCCCAGACAGAGGCAATAGGGCAAAATGATTACACAGGCATGGATTTTGATTTGCTCCAGTGTCTTGGGCAAGTCACTTGGCCTCTGTATTTATTTGTACTTATCTGCACTTATCTGTCACTTGGGGGTCATAATTGTACCTGGTCCATGGGTACGTTGTACAAATGATCTGTAAAGTAGTTACAAGAAACCGACACAGAGTAAGCACTCCACAGACATTGGCTATTAGCTATTGGAAATATTTCTCCATGAAACAGATGACTTTATCAGTGGATGACTCGGTGGGAGACAGTGAATCACAGAATCACAGCATGTTGAAAGTGACCTAGTTCACACTCTTATGTGAAAAAAAGAAAAGTGTGCCTGGGTAGAAAATGTCTGAAAGTTTACCTAACAAATAGTTTATCATGTTAACTTGGAGAATTAGAATAAAACAGGAAAGCAGGAAAGAAAAACTTGAGTGTAATTCAATTTCTCTATCATTTGTGTTTCTACACTGAGACTCTGAATACACTGGAAGCGCAATGTTTTTTAATGTGGCGGGATAAAGGTTTTCACGTTTTCCTGATCCATCCGTATTATTATCTCAGAATTGCTGGCAGTTCTTGCCATCTTTGGATCTACACCCATCTGAGTCAGGGGGCCATTCTGGACGGAGGAGATAATAGAGCAGAAGTGAAGTGAGAGGAAAGGAGAGACAAGATTTTCTCTTTTCTCTTCCAAGAGGAAAGGTCTTTGGAATGGGAACAACTCACAACCAAACTTTGGGGAAAGGATGTGATGGAAAATGAGACAAACATCCTACCCCTGTGATGAGAAGGATTCCCTGGGCTGGATGGAGGGAGGTCACAGGTGGCTGGACAAGGAAACCAACTAGGGAGAAACACACACAAGTGTAGAGCAAACACCCTGAGGCCACTCAGCCTGACTCCATGCAAACATGTGTCCAGCAGCCAGCCCTTCACCTGTGGCTCCCCAGCAAGACAGGTACCTCGGGGGTGCCAACTCATTCTGAGTCCATTATGCCTGGCCATTCATAAACCGCTGTCTAACGTGTGAGGAATAAACTCTCAATGTTTATGAGGAAATTGGGGAAGGAGATTGAAAGGTTACTTAAACGGAAAAAAAAGAAGTTCAGCAAGGCAGGATGGTAGAGAGACAAGAAAAAGACCTTAAAAGATAGAAAGGATTTGCCAAAGAAGAGAAAGAAAAAGAAATGATTCCGAATGGCTTAACCTGCAGCTAGGAAGTTAAGGAAGATTATTGATGGGTGAAGACTATGGAATAAAGTGAATAAAAGTTTTCAGAAGTTGCTGAGAATATGGTAAGAAGCATGATTATCCAATTATGAATTGGCTGCAATGGCATTCTAGGGGGACACTAGGAAGGGGAAGCAAATGTTCCTGAGATGACAGTGGCAGGTGGAAAGTTGTTTCAGGGGAAGAGCAGTCTTGCAGAGGGTGTATCAGAGGAGGGCAAGTGTGAGCAAGCAAGGAAATACTAAGTGTATACGGTTCCTTCACTGAGTGCACCCAGCCCCGTGGTCAGCCTTGAGAACAAGCAGGACTTCAGGTACTGGAGCTACATTTCAGTCATCAAGACTTGAGAAGACACCCTTAACTCAGGTCTTCTCTTCAAACTCCATCTTTCCTTCTTGACCTTCATTTGGCCTCTTCCCTTACCCTCAAGCTGTGGACTGAGGCCACAGAGCAAGATGGGTCACTAGTGTCCTCCATCCCCTGGCGACTGTGGTTCACATCAGTGGAGTACCAAAGGCAATAGCCAAGTAACAGACACAAGAGTGTATGAAGAAGAAGAGATTCTGATAAGGCTTTCTGTGACAGTGTGGGCCAAGTCGGCTCTATATGGCTGGTATCACCTGAATTATGAGCAGCCTTAGGGGAGAAGTTCTCAGAAAGCAGAGCCTGGCTCTCTAGAGGCTCTGCGTGCTCACAGCCCACTCCAAGACCTCAGTTACACCTTCGGCCCCCAATATCTCTCCCTCTGCCTGCTCAGAGTTTTTGAAGGCTTCTTTCCTCCACATTTCTCTTGAGAGGTGGAGGAGGAAGATGAGCTTCAGGCCAGCTCAGACTCCCCTGGGATCCCAGCAGGATGCCTATCATTAACCTCCCACCTTCTAGGAAGCTCCTAAGATCTTCACATTTGGGGCAGTTTTCATTTCAGCTGTGCTTCAAATTGCTGGCTGGAGACGGCCTGTTGGAAGGTGGCTAAAAGCAAGTAGCAATCCTTCGGGCAGCCTGGCCCTTCTCGACTGTCAGACATCTTCAGGGATATTCTAGGAAATGTTGTTTGTTCTAGAGAAGGGAGGGAAACAATCCAATTGTCCAATAATGCTTGAATGGAAAATAAATGATGCTATATGCATGTGATGAAATAATATCAAGCAGTCAAAAATCAAAGACCTAGATCTATATGGATTCACGTGGATAAATCTTGAAAACATAATATTGATTGAAAGAAAATAAGATCAAGAATGTTAGATTGTGATAACAGGTATGTAAGTATTTAAATATTTAAATCAATTCAACATATTGCTTCTATATATATATAGATGCAAGAAAATAAACTTTATCCAAAGAACACATTATTTACATTTCCTATGCTCATTTATCTAGGAGACCCAAAAGAACCCACAGATAAACTAGCAGGAACTAATAAGACGGTTCAACAAGGCACACACATACAAGATCAATAAATTTTAAAAGTCAATCAGGCTCCTCTACACTGGCGATAACAAATTAGAAACTGTAAAAGAAAATAAGAAAAAAAGAAGATCTAAAAATTGTCACAAGAGCCATATAAATTATTTAGAGCTAAGCATACGTAGAAGGCAATATAACTAACAAAGTGAGTACGAACAGTTAAACTCCACCCAACCCAAGGTTAGGAAAAGACTGTTGTTACTTTATGAGAACAGACCCTCTTCTTAAGTGGCAGATCAGTAAGTGAGAGTGAATCAAAGAAACACAGCATTTGAAAAGTCAGCTAGTCCAAGCCTCTTGATGGCACATACAGAAGCTGAAGCCCAGATAGGTTGAGTTACTTGGTAAAGGGCCCAACGTCCTGACTCAAGGACTAGCATTTTTCACTCATTCGTAAGACACAATCAAATGCAGTACCTTGGAAAGAGATGGGAAAAAAATGAAGAAATCAATTATATAGTTCCTCATCTTTAAGTACAGAAATAGCTGTGACAAAATTACACGTATTGAGGGAAAATTGAAGTGCAGAGTTTAAAATGTCAATAATCCACAGGGAAACTGGAGACCACTGAAAATATTCATATTAAATCTCTCTAGAAAAGACATGAAAAGATCTCCACTCAAAATGTGAATTTTATAATAGACATGGTATGATACAATTTATAATAGATATGGTATGAACCTTTCCCTTTCACGGGAAAGGTTCAGCTGGGAAAAAGGAAATGTTCTTGAAAATGGGGCCTGTGCTATTGCAGACACTGTGCTCCACCTAGGTCCACGGAATGCTCTGATGTCATCACTGAGGTCACAGAATTCCACTGTGCGCCTGGCAACCTTGCAGACATAACAGCCCTGGTGAGCACTAGGCAGTACTGCTGGTTCACTAAGTGGTACAAGTTTTTCAGCCATTTAGGAGACTTGACTATTTTTATTTGTATTGAATCATTTCAACGGATTGCCCAAGAGCCAACAAGGGCCAACCTGTAGGGAAGAGGAGGAGTTGGACATCTCTTGAGGCATCTTCTAAGGGAGACTTCTAGTTGGTACCATGAAACGGCGACAAAAGAGGAAACATCTGGAAAATGAAGAGTCCCAGGAAACTGCCGAGAACGGAGGAGGTATGTGGGGGGCAACATGCTGGGGCACATGGGTTTCTGCCAAACTAAACCTTCTCTAGGATGGGGGGGACTGAGAACGTGTCACCTGTGAAGCAGGGAGCGAGAGACCTTGTCTCACTGACGCTGCCGTATCCATCCGGAGGGTCCCTGTGGTGTGAGACGGCACAGAACGGCCAGATGCCCCCTGGGAGATGGGAGGTCAGCTCCGCTGGTCTGAGGACTCTCCCCTGGGGCAGCCGGGCCTGGAGCTCTGTCGGACTCATAGCAGGCTGCATCCTGCTTGCACAGACCTAGAGGTGCAGCTTTTCTCAGTCCCCGATTTCTCTCTTATTCTCTTGGATCTTTCCCTGGGGTCATGAGGTGGGGGATGTGAAGGATGCAAGGATGCTGAGAGAGACCCATGAGTTGCTTGGCCTCTTTTACCAAAGTGGAAAGAGAAGCCCCATGAGTTGAAGGCCCTGTTGAAAAATATCTTGACAAGTGGAATGCACTTTGAAAGAAGATTGTTTGTCTAGGGATGGTGTCATATTGAAAGCAAGGAGGTTTTATTCCTTCAACAGGAAGAATTTCCCAAAGGAGATCAAGGGAAGGGAAGGGTTTTCCAGAGACTGAGACCGCGTGAGCAGGGGTGAGAAATGGCCTCAGGGTCCTGCGGGGAGCTCTGAGAGCCACGGGCCACGGGGTGCCTGCGTGCATTAAATGTAGGCGAGTAGCTTGCCCTGGGAGAGGGGTGGTCACCCCAGAGCTCCAGCTAGAGGCCTCTGCCCCAGATTAGAGCCCAGTAGCTCCTACCAGGCCCAGGGCCCTGGAGACTGTAGGATGGGTCCTGGGAATGGAGCTCTAGACAGCAGGCAGATTTCCAGGCAGTGGCTGGGACAGGCTGGGGAAGGCAATGACTGCCCCTGACCATTCAGAATATTTTGCTCTGTGTTCCTGTGTGTTCGTGTGTGTGTGGGGGGGGGGGGGGTAGTGCAGAGAAGAGCGAGATGAATGGGGTTAGAGTGCTTACCAGATATAAAGTCTGCGTGGTAAAGTTCTTGTCACCCTGCCTGGACCTGGCTGACACTCGGTGTACGTAAGAGTGTATACAGAATTCTTGTTAGGGGTGTTTCATGAGACAGTAACTCATACACCCATGTACACTCTGATACAGCAAAAATATCACACACCCCACATATAACTTCCTTAGTAAACCACACACAGCACATGGAGGTATATACATGCATCCCTTCTGTACTACGTTCTCATACAACCCACCTGTATCACAATCGTCTCCTCCAACACCAAACGCTGGAGATGAGATATGTATATAGACACACACACTATATATATAGGACACACACACACACACTATATATATATGTATCTCCTCAACTCTTGCACAAACACAGCTAACTTCAGCCATCTCTAAATACCTCTATAAGAACCAGTCACGTGTCATACACACCACACTTATAACACATTCTTGAGTAATGCCAGACCCGCTTTGTACAAACCACAGTAAACCACAGTCTCAGTAACCCAGGTCAGGATTGCCAGAGAAAATATGGGCTATCCAGTTCAATTTGAATTCCAGATAAACAACAAGTAATTTTTCAGTATCAGTATGTCCCACATATTGTATGGGCCATACTTACACTAAAACTAAGTCAGGCCAAACACTGCATGGGAATACTTACACTAAAAAAGTATTCTGGGTTTATCTGAAACTGAAATTTAACTGGGTGCCTTGTATTCTTGTTCGCTAAGTCTGGCAACCCTTATATACTTACCACCAGCTGATGTATTATATATTTATTGTAGTTTTGTTTAGTGTGTGTCTTCCCCTACTAGAATGTGCAGCGTTACCAAAGACTACAACAATGGAAGAGTGCCGGATACACAGGAGTAGCTGCTTACTGAATCTTGGTGACTGAATGAATGAACACGCACCATAAATACAAGCCACACCATGTAATGAGGAAAAGTTACATGTCCCAGAATTCCTGACTTGTGAACAGAAACCATGCACACAAAGGCCACACACACAGATAGACACATCTGCACTGTGCTCCCCATGCCAACCCCACACTTACCACAGACTTAACTGATACACATCACTCACTCTTCCCACACACTCACAGTCACCACCGAGGCCTACATTACCAACTAGACAGTGAGAGAATAAGTATGGATTGGAATTAAATCCTGGAGTATCCACTGGGAACCACACTCTCAACTGTGTGTATTCACTGCACCTGACACGTGTCACACACTCAGTAAATATTTGTGGACAGAGGACTGATGAACCCACCCTGAGCCTTTCATTCCTCCCTCAGGAATCTCGAAGTCACAAGAGGATCCCCCTCGGCTTGGATCCACTGTGGTGGCCCAAGGCTGCAGCCCAGGGCCAGGGGAGGTCTCCTCTGCCCCTAAACACTTCTCCTGTGCTTCTTCTCCGCGCAAGCTCATGTACGCCGGTAAGGGCGCGGGGCTCCTCAGGTGAGGGGGTGCTTGGCTGTGAGGCAGGAGGCACACAGATCCCAGGGAGGCTGAGAGGAAACCCAAGGTCATCAGAGGTGATGAGGGCTCTGTGGAGGAGCCTGGGCGGGATGGCTGAGCTGTTACGAGGGCGTGTATCCCAGCTGAGTCAGGGGTGGGGGGCGGGTGTGAATCCTGGTACTACCATGGTGGGGAAGTCAAGGAGCAGTGGCCGGAAAGGTCTGGACTTGAGGTGGAGGGAAGAGGGACCAGATTAAGCATCTTCAGAGAAAAATGTAGGGTTTCTCTTTGCCTTTGCTTCCAGAGAAGGACAGAGTTCTGCATCATACACCTCCAGCCTGAGAGCAGCGCCATCCAGCTCAGGTCCACACAGCTCACACACACATGCGCCCTCCAGGCACAGCCCTTCTCCGTGCACACATGAACCCCAAGCACGTGCTCCACAGTACTCTCCTCCTGCACCACAGCCCCATTCCACAAGGAATGCACCACCGATATTCCCAAACTCACACTCCTCGTCATACACGCATCCATACGCTTCCCTCACATACCACAGTCCTCACCACTGTACTCCACACCCGTGTATACAGACACCGCTCCAGTATCCCCCAACACGCAGATGAAAAGCCCACAGATGACACCAGATACACCACTGCCTCCTACGGCCAACAGACACCAAGCTCACGACATAGCTACGTCATGCAAATGTCCCTCTCTCGTCTACCACACCTGCTCCCTCAGCTTCCGGCATGGCCCATGCATGTTATTATGTTTTAAAATTCCTTTTTCAGGAATCCGGAGATCACATCGAGACACTGCCCAGCCTACCGCACCCCTAGCCCAGGTTCAGGAAAAAGGGGAGACCGCTCCCCCATCACACTGTGTCTCCTCCTCACCCTCTTCACCCTGTAAGAACGATCTGCACCCAGACAAAGAGGAAAGGGGCATGAAAATATACTACATGCAGGTACAAGTGAACAAGGGTGTCGCTGTCTCCTGGAAGACAAAGAAACCCTTGGAGTTGCCTGAAAAGCAGCTGAGGATAGAAGAAGTGACCCTTCCTGAGGATGCGTGCACAGTAGCCACTGAGCCCTCTTCTGATGTGTCCACCGAAAACCTCCTGTCTGACAGTGAGCCCACTGGGGAGGACAAAGAGTATGAGGAAAGGGCAGCGCCAGGCAGCCCATCAGGGTCACCTGCCGTCGAGGAGAGACCCAGGGCCAAGACACCGGAGTGGATGGTGACCATGGAGACCGGCTTCAGGTGCATGGCCTGCTGCCGGGTCTTCCCCACCTTGGAGATCCTCCAGCAGCACGTGAAGTTTGGCGTCCTGGAGGGCTTCAGCTGCCGTGTCTTTCATCTCACCATGGCCCAGCTGATGGGCAATGTGGAATCCGAGATCACCCCGAGGAGGAGGACGAAGAGGACGAGGAGGACGAGGAGGACGAGGAGGACGAGGAGGACGAGGAAGAGAAGGTAGAAGGCCCCAGCCCGAAGAGACCCCGCAGGCAGGCTCTTTTCTCTCTTTTGAGTTCCACACAGCAACTGAGATTCATGGGACAGAAGATCCTGGAGACGGTGTGGCCTTGGAAGAGGTAAGGCTTGAGGCTGGCAGTCTTCTGAGCCTATGTCACGAGGGCCCAGAGGAGTCCAAGGGAAGGGGCCGCACACATGTGCTGGTTGACCTAATGGCTCTGCAGTTGCATCAAATGGGACACACCCAGCACTAACAAAGGCATTGAGCTCTGTTGACGTAAACAAGAAGGTGGAGCCTTTTCCTAGGAGTTTTCTCAGGGTCTGCACGACGGACCTCAACTCTTAGAGGACGTACTGCCAGCAGCGCCTTCTCGGCAGAGAGAGCCAGGAGTGGTCTCCAGAGAGGACAGGGGCCCTGGCAGGACCAGACCTTTGAGGTCTGAGAGCCTTGGGCCTGAGCCGAGATCTCACCCGGACCACTGGACCTAGCCTTCTGTGACAAAGGGGAATATGAAAGAGAGTCACGTGGAAATGAGGTCCCCCGAGATATGGAAATGTTCCAGAACCTTCGTTGCGTGGTAGTTGATCTGGAGCCAAGCTCACTGTGGTGTGTGTGGCTCTGAGCATTAAGGCAACGCTGGAGGGTAACCCTGACCAGCAGAGCTTGGAGTGCTTCTTGTCTCTTCCTGTTCTACCTCAGTTGTTTTATCCCTTCCAGGGAGAAGAAAGCACCCTCGGGAGAGTTGGTAGTAAACCAGGGTATATCCTCCCTCAAGGGGACCCGGCCTGCCCTTCATTCAAGATGCTCTGGAAATGGGAACTGACTCATGTTATCCAATTGGCTGAGGGAGCACAACTCCCATGTTGATTCCGGTCAGACATGTTCATCAGACCTAGAGCTTTTCTCCTGATTCAAATCAAGTAGGGTATTAGTAGAGTTCCCATTTATTTCAGCCCTAGAGATAGCACATGAGCAAATAAAAAATCTTTGTGTATCAAAGCATTCTAATGAGCCCTTTCATTTTGCTGTTCATTGTGAAAAACACGCTCACTTTATCTCTGCCAATGAAGTGTTTCCACTTGACCAATGATGCCCCACGATCCCATTAGCCTCACTGAATTTAGGGAGCCCATTATGATGACATCATTTCCCTCTCATTCTTGGCCTGCAGAGAAGAGCAGCTACAGAGCATTCCAAGACTGCTAACGCTCCCCTCACCAATACGTTTCTTAAACCTCTGGCAAAGGAAGTGTCCTCTGAGCCCTCCCAGGGCACATAGGGGGTTTGGGTGAGCAGATCTTATATGATAAATCCACTCCAGTGGTCTGGCATTCCTATGCCTTTGTAAACCTTCTACAGTGGTGGTTCTCAGCTGGGGACACTTTTGGTCCCCCCTCCCAGGAAATATGTGGCAGTGTCTTGAGACTTTTATTTTATTTTTTTTTTGTGGTACGCGGGCCTCTCACTGTTGTGGCCTCTCCCGTTGTGGAGCACAAGCTCCAGACGCACAGGCTCAGTGGCCGTGGCTCACGGGCCTAGCCGCTCCACGGCATGTGGGATCTTCCCGGGCCCTGGCACGAACCCATGTCCCCTGCATCGGCAGGCGGACTCTCAACCACTGCGCCACCAGGGAAGCCCCTTGAGACTTTTTTCTTTAAGGAGCTGTGTTATGAATGAGCCCCACGTGGCTGGTGCACACGGCTGTATCAAGGCACTTTTTTTTTTTTTTTTTTTTGGTACGCGGGCCTCTCACTGTTGTGGCCTCTCCCGTTGCGGAGCACAGGCTCCGGACGCGCAGGCTCAGCGGCCATGGCTCACGGGCCCAGCTGCCCCGCGGCATGTGGGGTCTTCCCGGACCGGGGCACAAACCCGTGTCCCCTGCATCGGCAGGCGGACTCTCAATCACTGCGCCACCAGGGAAGCCCTCAAGGCACTTTTTATTGTTACAACTAGGGTGGCAGGGAAGAGTATGTGCCACTGGCCCATCTTACATTGCACAGGACAGCTCCCAACAACAAAGAGCTATCCAGTTCAAAATGTCAGTCATGCCAACGTCAAGAAATTTTGCTACAACATACTTAGAAAGTCCTGGCATTTTGACTTTAGCCTACGCTAACTTTGGGTACAGGTTTCAGTCATTTGAGCAAACTGCTGAAGGCATTCCCAGGTAGCCAAGCTAACACGCTGAGTCTGGAATGGGTGTTGAATGCACTCGTATCAACAAATCCAGCCTAACCCAATATTACATTACTCCCACCTGCTTCAATACCTACAAACTCCACACACATTATTTCTCAGGTTTCTATTGATATAAGTTATAAAATTCCGTATTTTAGCAGATAGTGTCTCCTCATGGTCATCCTTTATACCCGGTGGGTACCCACCCCTTCCCTGCTCCCGTCCCCATTTCAAGGACTCTAGTCTGATTACTAGGTCTGGAAAAACGAGAGGTAGTGGAGGCAAGTCTTGAGGATCCACAGACCCCTGCAAGGAAACTACCTCAGAGTAGAGGCAGACTTCCTTCTAATAGCACAGCAGGCTCAACTAAGAGGTCACAGGTCAGAGGTCACAGGCCTCAGCTTTGTTGGAATCTGCCCATATATTTCCACCTCAAATTTCCAGGATTCTACTCCTTCCCACTGATGCCCTATGACATAAGAGAATCTACAAGGTTGTGAATCAATGTGTTGTCATTCAGCCACTGACTGAATTTGACTTTGGATCCCCTTAAAAAAATAAATAAATAAAAAGGAAGGAAAGAAAGATAGAAATGCTGATTATAACAAGTCCCCCAAAGTGTTGCTATGTAGCCAAGCTCAAAGCTAAGACAGAAAATCCCCAACGGTAAAAACAGATTTCGAGCTCAAGCTATCAACTGGGACTTGAAACTGAAGGCCCTACAAAGGCCAATGGAACTGGATACAAAGCTAAAGATTTAGTCTTTAGCATAGATGGGAGTCAAGGTTAGAGGAAGCCACGCACTGGGAGTGAGTTGTGAACTACTCAACACTAAGAGCAGCTCTTTCATTGAATGTGAAGAAAGAAACAGGTAGTCCCTAGTTGCTACCACTGTCTTTGAACCAAACTAAAGAACAAGGTCAACCAGAAGGGCAGATATGAGAATCAAAAAGGAAACCTCTCTGGAATCCTCACTGAACCAAGTCTAAGTTCTGCTCTACTTGTGGTCTTTCACTTACAGAGACAAACCTTTTGGGCTTACCACAGGGATCAACAGACTTTTTCTCTGAAGGGCCAGAAAGTAAATATTTTAGGTTTTGTGGGCCATCAGTGCTCGTCACAACCACTGAACACTGTCAGCACAATGGGAAACACTCAAAGATGGTAAATAAATGGATGGGCCAATAAAGAGCTTTTATGTTCCAATAAAGCTTTAAAGGCAATGAGCCAGGTTGGGCTCACAGGAGGTAGTTTTCCAGCCCTTGACTTAACTCACTAAACTACAAATTACCTTGAGAGTTGGTGGTTTGATATCTACCAAACCAAACCAAACAAGAAAGCCCTAGGATTTCTGACATCTAATGCAATGCAATTTGAGGTAGCATGGACTTTACATACACATGTGAAGGTGTGGTCTAGGAAACCAATCTTGGAAACCTGCCTCTCACATTAAATACATCTTTTGCTGAGTAAAGCCCTTTAACCAAGTAAGTGTTAAACATCAGTGAAATGACCAAGAAGTAGGAAATGGTATGCAAACCTCCTCCTTAACAACTTGTTCCCATCATTCTAGGTTTCTTCCCTATGCACATTTTTCCTTAGGGAATCGTTGATAAATTTTACCTCTAAAACTTACCTATTTCCACTCTCTATCTTCAGGATTTGCCCAATCACTGTTACTTTGTAAACAATTTAAAAAAGTTTTTTGGGGGGTAAATTCCTTTTTTCCCACAGCTAATGGTTCTCTGTGTCATAGTGTCTGGAACGACCCAGCTACTTCTCCAGTCAGACCAAGCACTTGAAAGGACAAGCCGGTACCCCGAGCTATCCATCCATTCACCCAGTAAGGAAGCCTGATGAGGAGAACTAGGATGTGTACATTTCTACTGTTGGAATTAAAACAGAATATTCTGGGCTGCATGGATTTATCCTAAACTTCAAATGCATTAATTATAAATAGACCGTTACACTGACTAATATTCTGTCTCTTTGAATAACCATATACATTTTTTCTTTTTTATAACTGATTTCTAGAGGTCTATTCCTTAATTTTGGCCATATATATGTATACCTCATGATGATAGGATTTCTTACTGTGAGGGATTAATATGTTCTTAGTAATTTTTAATATTATATTTTACATTATTTTACTACCTATGTTACTATAAAAATAACAGTATTTTACTGGAAAATTGATGCTCAATGAAAAATTTAAAATATGGAAGTTAAATGTGGAAAAAATCCCTGAAAATCTTGCCACTGTTTACATAAGGGTGAATATCCCTTTACAGATGATAGGATGCATTAACACACACACATACATGTTTGATTAAGGTATGTGATGTACCTACCTAAAATACATTAAACTGTTACATGCTTCTGTCATTAAGTTTAAGCCATCATTTTAACAGACCTGTCATTACATAAGTATCTTAAAATATAAAGACATTCCTATTGAATATTTCACTTTTGCAAAATTTAGTAACATTGACATGCTACTCACCTTTTCTACTTGAATTTCCTAATTATAAGGTCCTATTCTGTGATTTCTATATCAAAGGGACGCACGTTCTATGTTTTGATATGTACTCAGCAACTTCACTTTGAAAATCAATTTTTCAATCCACCGCTAGGAAAAAGTGTGCAAGTCAGTCATTGAATAAATATGTTTGATGAAGTTACCAAATTTCAACAAATAATTTTTTTCTTTTTATCTCAGGCCAGAGAGGAGTAAGGAGATAGAGAACTTGACAAAAGTAATCTACTTCACACAGCCTCTTTTCTCTACTTAAGAAGTCCTGATGAAAGTAATGCTAAAACCCTTGGGAGACAATCACATCAAAACCTAGACGGAAATGTGGTGAATAAGAAACCAACGATCAGTTCATTTACTAAGAAATGTTTGTCCTCTGTCACTGTCATTAGTAACTCTTTCTGACACTTAAACCTCTGCCTTGACGTTCTTGAAAAAAGGGTCAACAGTATGCTTTCTGTATTGCAAGATGAACAATCCATTTTCAGTAAGTCTATACTGTCACAAAAGATAACCAAATTTGTACTGTATAAGGTTCACAGAATATTAGATAGACAAAGTCCAAGATAAGATCCAACTTGAAGCGAGGCTGGGGGGAGACAAATGGAGCTCATCATAACAGGACGATGCCACATTAATATTACAAATTGCAATACTGAGTGGTTTTCTAACACTTCAAATTTTTGTCTCCCTGAATTACTTTTAAGGCCAGATTTAGGTTAACTCCTCTGAATACAAATTTTTATGAAATTTTGGAGGGGATTGCAACATAATTTTCAAAAAGTTGTTCCTCATTCATTAACTGAACAAATATCGAGCACCTACAAAGTAGCTGACAATGTTCAGACTGTAGATTCAGAACAAACGTCGCTGCATTCGTGGAATTTACGTTGTAATGGGCATAAATTTTGGCATGTTCATCATACTTTTGTACAAGGCCTGCTAAAACTCACACTAAGGCTTCTCCCCTAATATTTAATAGAGGTCAAAGTTCAAACTTACTACACCATTTACCAGAGTTCTCTGCCGTGTGGCCTCCTGGCTACTGGGACATGTTGAGCTATGGCTGAAACACCGACTTTAATGAAACAAATGATTTTTTTTTCTTCTGAACTTGATGACTGGAAGAATTCACATGACACCTGAGTTGTTTCTGTCTCTGTTTTCATCATTCTATGGAACTTTTTTCGTGTGTGGGCTCTCTGATGGTCTTACCACTCCTATCACTTTTATAGGATTTATCAGCAGCATGGATTCTGTGATGAACTGTCAGATTGGAGCGCCAGCTGAAGCTCTTCCCACAGGTCTCACACGTGTAAGGCTTCTCCCCCGTGTGCACTCTTTGATGGGACTGTAGCTGTGAAGGCCGACTGAAGACCTTACTGCATCTGTCACATCTGTACGGCTTCTCTCCAGTGTGGACGCTTTGATGAAGCTGAAGACTTGAGGCCTGACTGAAGTGCTTCCCACACTCCCCACACTTACATGGTTTCTCTCCTGTGTGGACCCTCTGATGCATGTCGAGGTTCAGGCTCCGCTTGAAGCCCTTCCCACACTCCTCACATTTGTATGGCTTTTCTCCAGTGTGGACTTTTTGATGGGCTTGAAGGTGTGAACTCCGACCAAAGCTCTTCCCACACTCTTCACAGTTGAATGGTTTTTCTCTGCTGTGGACTCTCTCATGGGCCAGAAGATTTGAGGCCTGCCTGAAGACTTTCCCACACTCCTCACAATTATACGGTTTCTCTCCGGTGTGGATTCTGCAATGAATTTTAAGATCTGCTCTACGACTGAATCCCTTCCCACACTCTTCACATTTGTATGGTTTCTCACCGGTATGGATCAGCTGGTGGATCTGAAGTCGTGAACTCTGATTGAAGCCCTGCCCACACTCCTCACACTTGTAAGGTTTCTCTACACTGTGGGCCTTCTGATGGATTTGAAGATATGAACTCTGACTGAAGCCCTTCCCACATACCTCACATTTATAGGGCTTCTCCCCTGGGTGGACAACCAGATGAACTTGATAATGGGAGTTCCTCCTGAAGCTCTTCCCACACTCATTACATTTGTATGGTTTCTCTCCTGTATGGACTCTTTGATGTGCCTGAAGGTTTGAACTCAGAGTAAAGCCTTTACCACACACATTACATATGTATGATTTCTCTCCAGTGTGGACTCCCTGATGGGCCTCAAGACTTGAAGGCCGACTAAAGCCTTTCCCACATTCCTCACATTTGTAGGGTTTTTCTCCTGTGTGGACCCTCTGACGAATGTATAGATTTGAGGTACAAATGAAGCCCTTCCCACACTCCTCACATTTGTACGGTTTCTCTCCCGTATGGACTCTCTGATGGGACTGAAGGTGTGAATTCCGACTGAAGCTCTTATCACATGTGTCACATTTGAATGGTTTCTCCCCAGTGTGGACTCTCTGATGGTCCTGAAGGTGAGAGGCCTGACTGAAGGCCCTCCCACACTCCTCACAATTATAAGGTTTCTCTCCCGTGTGGACTTTACAATGAATAGTAAGTGCTGACCTACGACTGAAGCCTTTCCCACATTCCCCACATTTGAATGGTTTCTCTACAGTGTGGACTTTCTGAGGAGTCTGCAGCTGTGAGCTCTGACTGAACTCCTTGCCACACTCATCACACTCACTGTGTTTTCCTCCCACGTGAACTCTCTGATGAATATGAAGAACCGAGCTGTAACGGAAGCCTCTTCCACACTCACTGCACATGAGACTTCTCTTTTGAGTGTAATTGCTGGTGAAGATCAAAGGTGGAGAGATCGGTGAAGGTTTCTTTACATTCATCACACTGGTAAGGTTTTTGTCCTGTGTGAATCATAGTATTCTGATCCAGTGTTGAAACCCTCGTGCTATCTTTTCTATAATCACTGTAGCCGTAAGATTTTTGACCCTTGTGTACTCCATGAGCATCAAGGTGATGTGAAATCCAACTGATGGTGTCAACATCCTCTTTACACTGACACAGTTTATTTTTCATGGAAATTTGCTGGTGTCTATTCTGATAATTCTGGGACTCAGCCAATGAAGTTTTCCTCCAAGAATCCTGGGCTCTCAAAGTTGCAAACCTTGGATTTCCAGTACTACTGGGATCACCTGCTTTATCATTTAATATACGGTTCTCATCTTCAGAAATTTGAATAGAGTCCTGCCCCAATCTGGCAGGGGGAATCACCTTGTTTGTGGAACTGACAACTATTTATCATGGAGTCTTGGCATCTGGTTAAGTCATTTGCAATCTGTTGCCAGATTTGCCAGCAGGAAAGCTCTTCACGTGATCCTCTGTCTTGAACGGCCCTCCACTCACTTTGATTGTTTTCTTCTATATGGACAGAGAATTCAGAGATGTGGACACGTGAAAGCTTTGTTCAAAGATTCAAGATTTTACACTTAAGACACAGTATGAGACTTTAATGAACCTCAGGATGGTTCAGCTGATCTTTCGCACGACAAATGAAGTTCTCTGGTTTATATACTAACAGAAACCAAGAGATGGTCTGTTAAACTCCCAAATACTTAGCATTAATGAAACCCATTTAAAACCAAATGACTACTCTGACATACTATTTAAATCATCTTTCAAAAATTACATGTCATTCCTACCATAACACAGTATCAATAAAGACAAGCATTTTGCTGTGCTCACAGCTTTAACAGTGCCTAGCAGTTAGTCAGGGCTCAAGAAATGCATGCACAGGTGAACTCAGTTTGATTTCTAGGATTCTCTACAATTCTGAATCCCAGGTTAAGTTTGAACCAAGTCAGAGAAGCGAAACAGCTTTTACACGTCAGGTATCAGATACAGGAAAAGGACTGGAAAGTACAGTTTTGCTTAAGTTGAAAGGCTGCACCCGAGGCGGCAGCACACCAAGGGGGTTAGTGCTGAGGAGGATATGAAAGGTGCTAAAAACCGGGACTTCCCCGGTGGCACAGTGGTTAATGATCTGCCTGCCAGTGCAGGGGACACAGGTTCGAGCCCCGGTCTGGAAAGATCCCACATGCCGCAGAGCAACTGAGCCCGTGAGCCACAACTACTGAGCCCACGTGCCACAACTACTGAAGCCCGCGTTCCTAGAGACCGTGCTCTGAAACAAGAGAAGCCACTGCAATGAGAAGCCTGCGCACCACAACGAAGAGCTGCTCCCACTCACCACAACTAGAGAAAAGCCCATATGCAGCAACGAAGACCCAATGCAACCAAAAATTAATTAATTTTAAAAAAGGGTCTAAGAATCAGTGGGGTTAAAAAAAAGCATAAAGACCTATGCACTGGATCCTTCTGAGGCATTTGTGCTGCCTAATATGTTCCTCCACTCCCCCTGCCAAGCAGGAGTCAAAATGTAGAAGCTAGGGAAGAATGCTGTCTCTTTAAAAACAGCATGGAAAATTTTTGGACACAGATACATTGGTCTTTAACAAGAATGAGTTCCAAAGTGAAGAATGGGGTTTATGAGTGAGCTGGGAATAACTTCCATAGCCTGTGATAAGTATTGAGAAGAAACAGACTAGAAACTATTAAAGAATGATCAAAGCACCCAAGGTGACATTATCTAAAATGCCTTCTACAAGATACATACAAATGCACACACACACACACAAAATGTTTGTAGAGCTAACAAAGATCGATTTCTTATTAGTGAGGTGGGCTTTGGAGGAGGCAAATGGGACGCAGCGGGGCAAATCTTTTAAGGGAAAGGCTAACTCACCAGCTGCCTGTTTTCTGAGACCTGTTCTCCCCTGGTATAAGGGATAAGGAAACAGAAATTTCTTTCCTTCTATGGGAGGGCTACCTAAGAAGTAGACATAAGAATCCTCATTCAAAACAGTATTTCCTCCCCCAAATGAATTTGCTCTGCTACTAAGAGCTCAAGGAAAGTCACAGGGAAAGCATTTTACTCAGTTTGGTTATAATTACAGGTTCTATACATATTTTTTGTGCAAGTTGATGAGGGCCAACTTGTACAGAAAGGCAAACACACACATACACACATCATGGGCACCTGAGAAGTTAGAATTAGGCTAGGAATTCATTTGAAGACAAAAAAACATTTAGCAATATCCCTTATTCACTCGGATTTGTTCACCGCCTACTAGCTATTTTCATGGAAGGCTAATTTCTCTATCCATTAACTCATTCGTTTATTCAAGAAATATTTAAGAGTTCCTGTCATGTACCAAGACTATGCTAAGCACTGAGGCTAGTGAGCAATAAACATATAACAGACCAAATTCCTTCTGCACTCCTGGATTACCCTCCAGTGGAAGAAAGAGAGGCGAGAAACAGGTGAACAAAATGTACATGAGTGAAACGCTTAGAGACAAAACAAGGCAGGGCAGAGAGAGTAAGAAAGAGAGGACTGTATTTCCCATAGGGTGGTCAGAGGACAGCCACCTCCTCATCTTTAAGGTGACTGACTGAAAGAAGTAGAGGCCTAAAAGATTACAGGTGAAAGAGCATTCCAGGCAGAGAGAAGGACAAGGAAAAGGCTCTGTGGCAGAAGCATCCTTTGCAGGTCTGGAAAAGATAGGGTAAGAGGGAGGAGAGGTGGTGTATTCAGGGAGGTGGTGGAGAACGAACAGCAGCCCACAGAAGGCTCTAGAAGCCACTTTAAGTGGTTTTTATTCTAAGTAAAAGAAGCCACAAGAGAATTTTGAAACAAGAACATAACCTGACTTAAAGTTACAAAAGATCACTTTGCCACCTAAAGAACAAACTGTGGGAGGAGAAGGGTGGCAACAGGTGACCAGTACAAAGACTATGCAATAATCCTGGAAAGAGATTTCCAACTGGGACCAGGTGATGGACAGCACAGGGCTGGTGAGAAGCAAAACAGACAGACAGCTAACCACAGGAACTCACGACTGCTTGGTTCTCACCTAAATTTCTATCTGCGTTGCTGAATTCATCAACCAAAGCCTCTCTTCTCTTTCTATATGTTTTGTATCTCGTTTGAAGAATGAGAACATGCAAAGTCACAAGTTAACATGAACGGGCTAGAGCGAAAGTTTACTAGAAATTTGAGTTCCAACTGCATATTCAAGGTATTGAAAGCTGTGTTTTTCAAACTTTGTATCACGACCCACTGAAGAAACAGCATTTATTTCACAACCTAGATACACAGGTAGAAAAGTATACATTACTAAAACGAAGCTTGAATGACCTATATCTAACCAATGTCTCTTTTCATGAAATCTGTTCCCACTGGCTCTCACACCACTCATGCCATCGCCCAGAGTTTCTGCTGCAATGTGTTGTACTCTTCCTAAGAAACTCTGATATTTTCTATACTTTTTTATTTCATTAAAAAATCACACGTAGGGCTCAATAAATTGGCTTTATGATCCACTAATGGCAGGGAGGGAAATCTGAAAAAGAATACACAAGGTACAGCAAGATACTGTCGATTTACAGTTCTTTTACAGAATAATTGAAAAGGACCTGAAACACACTGTTTGGAAAGACCAGAGGCATCCTCTCGTGTCCCACAGGAATTGCAAAAGTCTGGTCCCCAAACTCAGGGAACCACCTCAAGAGGCCCAAAGCCTTGAAACACCAAGGTCACAAAGACACTCGCAGAGAAAGGCTGTCCTCACCCACTGAGACCAGGTTCCGGAAGTTTTCCACCATCACATCCTGGTACAGCTTCCTCTGGGCCGAGTCCAGCAGCCCCAGCTCCTCCTCTGTGAAGGCCACGGCCACGTCCTTGAAGGTCACCGCCTCCTACGACAAACACCACCACCTCAATCTTATACCCAGTGGCCAGTGGAAGAGGGGCAGCCCCGAGGAGACGAGGAGGATGGGAAGTTGCTCCGGCTCCTGTGAGGTGTGCAGACTTCCCAGCACCCCCTCCTTCCATCCTGCCAATGCCACACACTGACTTTCCTCAGCCTCACCGGACGTGCAGCTATGAAAGAGAAAGCTTTGTGTATTTACCTGGGGCTCTCAGACAACTCATAAGTAAACTCCCTAGAATTCTAACCCCTGGATCCTGAACTAAAAAGCTTTCACTGTTTAATTATTATTGCCAAGTGCCCCAGAAACAGTTACCAATTCAGTCCTGGCAGTATTTGATGGCACCTGCTTTCTCATTGAGGTGGGAACCAGCTGAGAAGGAGTGTTATCTGTGGAAACTAACCAAAAGGCCATGCCAGGTCTCTGAATGAAAACTCTCTCTTTCCCCGTTTCTGTCTTTCGCTTGAATGCAATACTCTGACTCCAGACCCTTGGTTTTCTGGGTGAGTCTGAGTTGGTTCCTCCTTTTTTCACAACCCCTATTCTTTATATTTAAAACAAAGATGAAACCAAGCACCTCTTTATACAATTGTTCTGAGCTGTCTATGCAGTGACAAGTGCTTTAAGTACCACTGGACTTTTTAAACTAAGGTCATGTATTACTCTGATTAGAAAAAAATAGAAGATGGAAAAAGAAACAAACCAGTAAATAAAATACACAAAGGGTCTGACTCAAGCATGGGGAAGACTGAATCTAACTCTGGTCGTGAGAAAACTTCTAACCATACATTATTTTTTCTGCGTGAAGCAGCAGTTTGATCCTGCTGTGCTCTGCCGTATTTGGATATTCTACCAAAAAACATCCAAGGCACCACATGGAAAACATACCTCTTAAATTCTGAATACCTAAACCTACTATGTTAAGGGCAAAAAGGGGCAATATTCTTCAGAACAGATATTTTGAGAACAAGGTTAAATCAGGAACACTGTCACTGTAGTGCTCCGAAAACAGGAGAAGTCTTTCAACTCAATGTCTGTGAATAAAGAATAGTTTAAAAAATAGGTGCAGGGCTTCCCTGGTGGCGCAGTGGTCGAGAGTCCGCCTGCCGATGCAGGGGACACGGGTTCGTGCCCCGGTCCGGGAAGATCCCACATGCCGCAGAGCAGCTGGGCCCGTGAGCCGTGGCCGCTGAGCCTGCGCGTCCGGAGCCTGTGCCCCGCAACGGGAGAGGCCACAACAGTGAGAGGCCCGCATACCGGGGAAAAAAAAAAAAAAAAGGTGCCTAAGTTTGCAGGAACATGATAAAGCAATTAAAAGTGAATGTTAGCTAGTATTAAATGAAAAAAACAATTTAAAACTGTATCTATGTTATAAATACAAATACGCATCCATGAATACATATGATGAAGAGATTACAGAAATATAAAAGCAGCTAATTTGTAAGCAGGTAAGCAGTAGACTGGAAGATGTCCTTCATTTCCCTTAATTTTTCTTTTACTTGTAAAATAAAAAAATGATGAAATAAAACAAAAATTAAAACCGAAACCAATTAAATTTAACAGGAATTTTAAAAAAAGCACACATGGCACACTCAGGTCCTCATATGCTTAGACTCTCCTTGAAAGAGAAAACCCATATGGAACTATACCCAATATTTCGTAATAACCTATAAGGGAAAAGAATCTGAAAATATATGTATATATATGTATAACTGAATCACTTTGCTGTACACCTGAAATTAATACATTGTAAATCAACTATACTCCAATCAAAAAAAAAAAAAAAGAAAAAGAAAAAAAAAGAGGAAAACCTGTGTCCAACCTGAGTACAAAAATGGCGTTTTTAACAGCAAGAAAGGCAAGCTCTACTCACCTGGAATGTGCTCATTTTCTCTCTCCTTCTGGGGCAGTGCAGAGTCCTAGCAAGACAGACAGGGAAAGAAGAAGTCAAACTGGAAACTGGTTTAAAGAAAAAGAAGTCACTAACCCACGTGGTGCTCATTGTGAATTACCAAGGCTCCCAGTCCTCGGGGTGGCTACAGCTGATTATGCTTGATGAGCAGAGCCCCACGCAGATACCAGATGCCCCCGTGAACCCCCTCAGTGGCTGTGTGAGGAATGACCTGCCCATTCATACACAGTGGCCCCCTCACAGTGTGCCTGCAGCTTCCACAGGGGTCATTCTTATTCTGGGTATGGTGTAAACAGAGACCATGTAAGTCAGAGTAGGTTTTGGAGTCAATAGGCATGGGCTCTGATCAGGCTACGCCATTCACTAGCAGTGTCACCCTGGGCAAATTATGCACATCCCTTCGCCTCAGTTCTGTCCTCTGCCAGTAGGGGAGAACACGGGCATCCACCTCGTGAGATCGTCATAAGGTAGGAAGCTCTGAGAACACCACTGTCAGGGTTTCTTATTTCTTAGCAACTGCGGTAAAGCAGATGATATTTTAGTTAGAAATTATCCTTAGAGATGTGATTTCTACCAACAGAAGACTGTCAGACATGTGGAGGTCATACGTTGTTGCCCTGTTATGTGAGAGTCTTTAGACTTCTGAAAATCTCTGCTTGTCTTCCTAAAGATTTTGTGACTGCAACAATAATATTTAAATTGACATGGACAACTTTTTACAAAAGGTATAAAAATACGTTAAGTTTCTTTTTAGACAGGAAGTACCCTTTTGACAATTATGCACAGAGGTAAAGAGAACTAATAAAAGCCAGGATTCTGCAACAACAATAAAAAATAGTTTGACAGTCCATACCTAATTCAAATGAAAAAAGACAGGAATCTGAATTGTAATTATATCATCATAAATATAGGAAAGTTTAAGAAATAAATGGGAGACTTCCCTGGTGGTGCAGTGGATAAGACTCCACATTCCCAATGCAGGGGGCCCGGGTTCGATCTAGTACAAAAGATGGCAATGATTCCACTCCCCAAAGCTTGGGAGAGAGACATCTTCACAACTTCTAACGACCTCCATTTTGACTCTACACTTGCTAGCTGTCTTCTGCTCAACTCAGGATTCTGAAAGGGGCCCTGACAGTTGACAATAATTAGTGGGGGAATAAAATCATTGGACTAAGTAGGGCTTTGGTGAATCCAGCTCAGTTTTATCTGTGACATCCAGCAGGGTCAATTTCCTCGGCCTCAGTTTCCAGAAAAGACCCTCTCTTGAGCTTCTCGAATTTTCACGTGCATGTGAATTACTGCGGGATCTTGTTGGAATGCAGCCTCCTGGGCCCCCTACGCAGAAATTATAAATCAGAAGGTCTCGAATGGGGCTCAAGGCTGGGCATTTCTATCCAAGTGATGCCAGTGCCGCTGGTTTGTGGACCACAATTTGAGTAGCACTGCAGTGTAACATCAGTCCCACAAAAAACAGCCTCCACTACACAGAAACATACACAAAGAGTAACCAGACAAA